>NC_142849.1:32759615-33065961 GCF_061612785.1 Hesperophylax consimilis
TTCATACAAACCCAGGTAATTACTAAGTACCAAATTTGGTTTCGTTAGGTACCTATATCATTGTTTTGTTATATCACTGTTCTGTTTAATCATTATTTTCTCATATAATTGTTTTGTTTAATGATCATTTTGTTTTATCACTGTTTTGTTTAATCATTGCTTTATTTTATATTTCTAATCATTGTTTTGATTATTGTAATGATCTGCCCTTTCTTACTTTTCCTTCTCTTCCTTCTTCGATAAATTTTCTTTAAGTCCCATAGGTAACTTTTCCATAAGGCTTTGGTTATGTATATATCCGGGGTAGGAATATCCTCCCTGCCGTCTTTACAAGCCTTTGCTCTTCTCTTTATTACACACCCCTTCAAGTGTGTACATCCTAGTTTGTTTACGTGACGTACAACCTTGAACGTACTCATTTCACGTGATGGTTCAGTATAAAAAGGCTTCACCGAACGTTGTGTTGGTTTTTTGTTTCTCGGTATAGAAACCTAGTTATCTATGTATGTGTGGTATCCCTCGGTTCTTTTGAGATAGAGTGAGTTGAATCCATTACCGCTGTGTTTTAAAGCTATTTCATAAACTTTATTTTCTAAGTCGCCTGCTCCCCAACTAGCTACGCGATTCTATCTATCGTAGGGTAATGTGAATATAATAAAGTGTTAGATTTTATATATGTGATATACATACGATAAATTTATGGTGTTAGTTGTCGGCGCCATCCATGTATATATTTTGGGAGGGAAGGGAGAGGAAAGGAAATGAATTTTTTCCTTGCTAAGATTGGCTCCTCCTCTTTACCAAACAAAACCGATGGATGATAATTTGAACAAGGCGATCGATATCTGCGTGTCTGGATATTACAACCGGCCGGGTCTCCCCTTGTTCCAAATCGGCAACCGTCACGCCAGAATAAAGAAAACCAGGTCTCCTCACCAATTTCAGAATTGCCCCAACCTCATACACCTCCAGGATAATCTACTTTACTGAGTGTAGAAGGGGAAAACCATGACATCCCTTGTCACGAATCTAGTCGCGAAAATGTGACACGTAAGGTCCTAAGTTACGCGCCACCTCCAGAAAACGTTGTAACTTCCTCGTCGTCGGAAATTTACATCCCTTTCTAGGTCAATAACATATATAACACACGACGATCTTGTCGACATTTAGCCTGCTTTTATCGATAGGTTGTGTGCCTACCCATTCAGCCAATTATCATGTGAGATATATGTAAGGTTTACTCGAAATGCCAAATTTAAGATGAGGACTGTCTGTATTTTGATATTTGGTTCCAGTAATTATTTAATGAGGTTACTAGCATCCTCGTGTATTAGGTATGGGTAACTTCTACTGAATACCTATTCTCTCAAGTAGGTATAAACGGATAATTGGTTTGATTTTGCATTTAATTTAAAGAGGCTGCCTACCTCTCGAAAGGTACCTGTTGAGAAAAGTTGTTCGGTTGGTAGTTTTATTTCGGAGATTACCATCTCCCTCTTTTGACTCTAGATTTGTTTTTGTGCATCCCAATTCGTAACTTAGAAAGTCAAACAATAGATGAAAAGTATTGAATTAGAAAGTCAAATAACAGAAGAAAAGTATTCATTTTGTTCTGTCTGGTTGCATCCGATCGCTTTCTATTCGGGCGGTCATACGCTAGCAAAACTTCTCCTTTGACTGATTGTACACCGCGCCTCTCGGCCTATATATGAAAAGGTCATTGGCCTGTCTCCCACTCACAGCTGATTGACAATTCGTCTAGCGTATTCCTTTTTATGGGAAGATTATTTGGGTTGCAGGCGTTGCAAACTCGGTTCCTGTATCCGTCCTTTTAAAGGGTCTTCTGGAATTTAATAAATAATATAAAAAACTCACCCCGTTAGCCACCTCCAAATCCTAGTGTGAAGCTTACCTGGTTACACTATATAGCTAAATCAGTTTAATTTTCGATCTCCTCCCTATTGGCTTCTTTCCTCCTTATAGCGAAATCCTTGCAATTTGTTGAATTTTGATCCCCTCCCTACGCCTTAAAAAGGGTAATTAAATAATTCTCTAATTAAAATTGTACCTCCCTAATCTGTCAGGATTCGAACCCGAGTTTTATGATTTGTTTGATTTTCTGGTTTACGGTCTCCGTGGATAGACCGCCATCTCGCCAACCTTTAATTCTACTCTAATCCAATTAAACACTTCCTGCCTTTAAATACGTTCACTCTGTTTTAAAACGCAATCATCATTATTATTATTTTCATGTTTTTAAGACAAGTAACTTAGTTTGAACTACATATTTACGAAATCACGTTTAATCTAACACACTTTATAACACAATCGCGATTGCACAACACCTTGCGCCCCTGAGGTGGTTTTTTTTCACAAAACGGCGCTCTACAAATTATCCAATTATTATTATTGTCATTATTATTAATGGTATTCTTACTGAGTCCAACCACTTTCACTTCACACAAACACCGGTTCAATAATATTTCACTTTAATTCAAAAACCAACAAAGCTTTCTAACACCATCTGAATTCACTAATTAACTGTAATCTCACACATCACTTCTGCTTTGTATTCATTTCTCGGGGCTGTCAACGTACCCAAGTTCAAAAATCGACTGCCTCCTGCGATCCCCTCTTCCTTCCTTCCCGTGGGAACATGTTTACTCCAAGCCGCGCCTGTCAATAAATCTTCTGTTGTTATTCCAGTCCAAAAAATATTTTGGAGCACGTTCGTTTCGTTTATTTATTTATGTGAGTATCCAAAACATCACATTATTTATCATTGTTTTGTTTAATAATTGTTTTGTTTTATCATTGTTCCGTTTAATCATTCTTACAGGTACTCCAGAATATAAGAAGTTCTTCAAATTCAGGCAGCTGACTCAAGACAAGTCAATGAAAATGTCAGCGTGCAATTTGATTGACCTGAACCACACATTTATAATTTCTTTTACTGGGTTTTTTGCGTCGTACACAATAATAATACTTCAGCTTAGAACTTCACCAGTGTGTCCGTGTACAGTCTAAAATAAATTTAAGCTTTATTTGATGATTGCACCAATTTTATTTGTGTTCCTTAAATATGTGTACTTTAATGAGATACGCTAACTTACCAATAGTTGGTTCAATTCGTAGATGCAACCGTATCGTTTTATTATTTTTCTCTTTCAATGATTGAATATACATGGTGTCCGGAAACTCGTAGTACAAGCGGGAAACTAGTGAATCTATATCATATTTGGAGTCGATTTTTTAGTAAATTTTTTTTCGACTTGAGCTTTCATTTTCGAATAAATCGAGTCAGAGGTTGATTTTTTTTGGATCAAATTCTTATGAATTATTACTGAAGATCAAAGTACCCAACTAATTAAAACTATTTAAAAGTAAAACAAATAAAGAAACCTGGATTTAAAGCATTATTTTGTAATCACCCTTCATTTGATCCGGTGTAATCATAAAATATTTCTGCTCTGCAGGGTTAAAACATCTGTTGTTCTAAAATGCATACCTATCTCTGACATATTCGCAAAATATAGCTTTCTCTAGTGTGCTGGGTTCAACTCACATATGAAGGAAAGAGACGCACGATAAGCAGATGTTCTATTTCTGTTAAATTGTAAGTAGGTCATTAGTTTTTGTTTATGGGACGCTGCAGGTGGCCGTATTTTTTGTGAATGTTTACACTGTTGACATTGCATTTTGCTTTAAGAAGTTTTCTCGTTAATTTAAACATAAAAGCGAATTGTGGTCGAAATTTGTATATTTTAATATGGGTTATTATTGTTTTTATAGTGATACTTTAAGATTGTTGGAAAGTTGTTGTGAGTATTTGAAAACAGTTGTACGTTTTTAATGTTTTGATTTTGAGACTTATCATCGAGCCTTCAACGATGTAAAAATTAACTCCGACATGATTAAAATAGTGCGATAATCAATCATCAGATGGACCCAACTGTGCTTGGAAGTTAATGGTGAACATTTGAATTATTTATGTGACGTGTTTGTGTGTTTGAATTGGAGATCGGAACATTGATACATATTGTGAGTACCTACCATTGCTAATAATAATTTCTATCCGTTGCGTCGGCGTCTCAGATCGAATGACGAAAAAATTTTAACCCTGAAATAGCCGAAAAATATTTTTTTTTGTTTTTTTTTTTTTTTGATGAAAATGCTCAAATCAAAAAACTTTATGTTTATTTGGGTTCCCCATATGGTGTAGATTCTCCAGTTTCCCGCTTGAACTACGAGTTTCCGGACACCGTGTATATTACAATTTGAGTCTTTACTTATAAAGTCATCCCAAAAGTAAAAGTGCTTTCATTTTATAGGCATGCAATATAACATTACGTGGACGACCAAAATGAATTAATAAATACAACATAACTATGTAATACAATTTATTGAACTTGTAAGTAGGTGTTTACAGAAATATCTAAGTAGTAGGTACAGTATTAAAAATTAATAATTAAAAAATTATTAAAAGTATATTAAGGTACTGTGTGTCCAAGGCCAGCCTAACCCTGAGGGGCTCTTAACTGTAGGAATATAATTGTATAGGAAGTCAATGCCCCAACAAAGGCCACCACAAATGAATGATCAACATCAAACATGTTGCAAACCGTTATCTTCATTGGACTGTTCTGTAACAGTTTTTGAAATTTGATCAACTGTGTGTATTCTGGGGAGCCTAAAAATTAAAAAAAGAATCCACGATTAAAAAACAAATAGATTCAAAATAAAGTAGACCAAAATTGACGGCGTTGAGTTCGTTTAAATGAAATGGCAGCCATAAAATGGTTGAAAGAAAAAAATATTTATGTAACTAGAAGCACTACGATTAAGCTGAGCACTAGTAAATATACCTATTTTAAAAATAATCAATTTTCGCTTTCCAAACACACCAATGTCTACTTTGCGGTTAACAAGAAAAAAACAACATTTATTCTAAGCTCTACACATATTTTTACATGGTACTTATTTTATTTTATTATTATTATTTTTATTTTTTTATCGGGCTTTTATAATGTACTATCTAGTTCATAACACAATTTCTAATTATAATCATAACAACAATGCCATATTATAATGGGGCGGTTTCGGTTATTCCGAAAAAAAAATCATGAAAAAAATAAATACTAGTCGTTAATATACTCAAAATAGTTTACCTTAATGTTTCAATATCACCGCCAACGTATTTTTTAACAAAACAAAGAAATGTAAAATAATGGCTTCAATCAGTCGCACAAACCTCTTCCCGCCTGAAAAATTCATACTAAAGCATAGACCAAACGGTCCAACGATGTCCGAAAACAGGTCATCCTACAGCACGGCCTGTATAAAGATGGCGGTGGTTAAGTCATTTTTTCCATCCAGTCAACCTGCCAGATTCGGAAGTCAACCACATTTTAAACTAGAATATTTTTTCATTTAAAATCGGTGTTGACATAGTAAATAAAAATGTTACTTCCATTATGTAAAGTTGACACTCTACGAGCCGGTATTTCATTTGCTTTTTTGGACTTGACAGATATTTATGTCCATCATGTTACTACCGGGTAGGGTTCCTAATGAGCTTAAAAAATATAAATAACTTAAACTTAGACAAATCTATTATGTTATTATCAATTTACTGCCTGGATTATACATATGTGAGGGGCATTTAAAGCTACCGCACAGCCCATAAAAACAATTCTAAGAATAATTATTAAAATTATCCTTAGGAAACCATACGACTTCCCAACATAAGAGATATTTCGAGAATAAAATCTACCAACTATCACAGAATTGTATAAAAGAAACGCCTTATAAAGAATATTTCATCAATAAAATGCACCCCTTCTATAATGTACCCTTAATATACGCATAAAATCTAGCGTTTAAAAAAAACTTTGGCTATTGTTATAACACTAACTCTCCAAAATTGTGTATATTGAATTATGTTTGTAGTCAATTTGGATTATGTTTGAAGTCAATTTGATTTATGTTTGTAGCTAATTCGAAGATTGCATCATTTTAATTTGTGTGTTGAATTACGTTTGTAGTTTTTTAATAAGACTTTTAGTGTTCACACATCACCTTTTAAACATTATTTTCTTTTTGTATATACTTACTCCTCCCATAAACACGAGCTCCTGGAGCTCACCTTATGGAGTAGTAGAATAATTAGAAAAAAAAATATTTTGCCTACTTTATAATTTGAAATATTGTATTATTTTGTAACAAATAAATAGTAAAAAACATAATAATAAAAATAATATTCACCTTGTTCCTTACAAAGAAGTGCTTTAGTTAGGATTATTTTCAGCTTAAGGACTGCCATTTTAAGCCGCTCACTGCCAAGCATTGGAATCAAACTATAAAATGTGTGGTGTATCATCCATACCGTTGCTTTAAAACTCTATAACAAAATGATCAATATTCACTGCGTTAATAAAATAAAATAATGCGATTGCAAGGGCAAATCAATAGTGGACTGTAAAAATTAATTGTGAACTTTGAAGTTGACACAATTATGGTTGGAGATGGTGAACAGGGAGTAAGGAAGGAATCCGACTTACCCCTTTGATGTTCTTCAACGATGTTGATGGTTGGTTTCACTCACAGGAGATAGGAGAATTTCACACACAAGCTTCCATAACATCCAGGTTGGATAAGAAACAACCAAATATGTTCACTGCACAGCCTTCTACCCCGAGTTGATATCAATAAAAAGCACTGATCACTGATGTTAATCAAACAGGTTTCATCAATAAACTGGTTTGACAGTTACATTTATTGTTGTAAAATGTCAAACAAACGTGGGTATAGTCGGATAATGACAGGTATTTGTAGGTAGAATAGGATGGGAAAAATTGCAAGGACAATGTTAAAGAAAGCTAGTTGCGTCAACGCCTTTATCTATAAATCACTACTCATGTATGCTCGAATAAATCATCCACACAAATCGTGCTGATAAGTATACATAATATTTACGTATTCAAATAGATCAACAAGCGCAGATTCTGAATATTTAAGTTTTATATATATATATAAAACTTAATAGTGTCGGTTCGTTATCATATATATATATATATATATATATATATATGATAACGAACCGACACTAAAAACATATTATAGAGAAATAATTTTTAATCCTAGGAGGACATTGTGCTTATAAAATACTAATTTGTTAGATGTTCATTTGGGATTTTTAATTTCAGATATGAGAAATTTTCTGTTGTGCTAATGTTAAAATTAAAAATTGTGGGAAAATTAATCTTAAGTCAAAGTTAATTAAAATGGGTATTGTCGCATTCATTCTGTAATGAACAGCATAGGTACAACTAGCTGTGGCTCTATCTCACTGACTTTCTTTTGGGTATGCTCGGAATGAACTATCAACAGGTCAGGAGGGATGTGCGCATTGCTACACAATTCTTCAGACTAATTCGTGGATGGTTTGAAAACTCGGTCATCATGGAGAGCATTCATTTCTATGTTCCCGATGGTTATCTGCATCACCGACAGCAAAGACTATCCTATCCCCCGGCCTGCAGGATTAACTTGCTAATGGTCATGCCTGTGGGGAGAGCAATCTTGCTGTTCATGTTCAAACAGGATCAATTCGGATATAGACATTTTTAGCATCAATGAAGCTGCCTTTAAAAGGTAAGCTCTATTATTACTAATATAGTTGAAATACCCACTGTTTATATTAATGTAACACAGACATATGAATATATAGACTAGAAATTAAAGGTGAGGGGTAAAATCAACTGTCGAAGAACGAAGGGGGTAAAGCTGACTGTGATTCGTCAATAAATCAATCTGACAGTATATAGGCATCTCGCATTATAATATCACCAATTAGTTCTTAAAAGTAAAATCTGCTTTTGAATGAATAGACATTTTTACATGGGAGCGCAAATTACTCGCCACGTTATGAACAAATTTGCGAAGTCCAAATTCGGCAAAAAAAAATTTCTTCTATTTTCAGAGTCGAATATTTTGTTTACGTATTTAGTTAAGACACTTTTATAAGTGTTCATAATTTACTTCCCAGTAACAACGATGCGCACACTTGAGAATCGCTACATTCGACCAGATGTATCTCGATGTGATAGTATATGTTTCCACAACTGATTCATATTATACGATGTGAATAAGCTTAAAATTATGCTTACATATGGAATGTAATACGACAATTGGGTTTATTCTCTTTTTCACATCTATTTTTACAAGTTTTCATATCACAAGCCACTATTTTGCCGTGTTATTTCATAAAATGCCTCGACCATAGCTCGACGCTAGTTCGAACAAGAATGATGACGTCACATTCTCAAGATTCACGGGAAGCCATACGCGAGCCCAGCCGGCTCCAATGGAACCGGTATGGGGAGTGGGGAATAATACGCTTTTAATCACTTAGGGCAGGTCTACTAATATTCATATGTCTATGTAATGTAAGCATTTTTATGACCAAACGTATTTGAATTAAAATGAACCATTTTGTAATGTTTTTAAAATGAATAAACTGAATTGAATTGAATTGAACAATGAATATAATAATTATTAATTTAAAAAAGGTTATTTAAAAATTAATAAAACGCTTTTCCTTCAAAACGTCCTGTTTTGTTGGAATCACTGCATCGGCGTTTTCCAACATGTGGATTTAAATTTAAAGTATTGGATTAAAAATTTTATTTGACAATTTTGTTTCGATATTTTTTTTACTTTTGATGAAATTGAAACATAATTTGGGTGAATTTAAACTCTATAAATGTTTTCAATATTAAAAAACTTACTATTAAAAATATATACGCCGGCACCTATTTAAGTTCTATTTATTGATGAAAAAATAGATAAAAAATCTACTGGGCTTCCTTATTCCCAAAATCTAAATATCTTTCTCATAAGTAAGTTGTCTCAATTTTGACAAAGCAACAAAGAGGGGATTCCGCGTAGAAGCACATAATAAGGTCACGCATGTGATAGGAACATTAGCTACGACAACTTACATTTTTCATATAATCAATTTGACTTGTCCTAGCTGCAATTTCTAGACTCATATATAGTGTGAACATCAAAAATGTGCCCATTATGTAGCACAGCATCTGAAAAAAAAATTGTAATGTAGTATTGGGACTTTTGCGTATAATATCATGTAGTTAAAGTAGCAAATAAAACAGGAATGTTCTTGTTTAATATTGAAATACTTTTATGGTTATTCCAACTATCCGTTTCCTAACTAAATAGCCCTCTCTCTTGTTTTTATTCCATTTCCTAAAAGTTCTTACCTTTGAAAAAATAAGCAGAAGATTTGAAAATAGAAGGCCAAAAGCAAGTGTCATTTGTTTAGGATGTTAATTTTCATCGCTGTTACATATCGTTGCATATTTGTAGCACCCTCGTTATAATTATACATTAAATTAATATTCTATATCATCGAGAGTGATCAAAAACCGTTCATATTGTGAAACAATAAATATTTGTGATACAAAAACCGTTCGTGTTTTAAAACAATACTAGATGTTCATTTATAAACTATAGTGCCCATAGAACAGTCTAGACCAACATCAGAACTTCCAATTGAAGCAACAACATTCAAAAGGTAAATACCTCCTTTCCCACTCCTATTTTTCCATGTGGTAAACACGATTGTTTCATCTTATTTTCTTGTTAAAAATTACAGTTCATTCGTCGAGTACCAATCGATTCGGTACGCAACAGTTCTAGTTAAAGGAGCTAAAAGTAGGTACATTAATTTTCTCCTATTCCGCTTCACTCTTAATACGCAATATTTCACTTTCAAATAAATGGTGGTTGCGCCAATACGCAATAGACATTAATTATACACACATCTCATGCACACATACACACATACCTGCGACCACTGTACTGAGATAGTATTGTTGTTCCTTTGTTCCTACCTTCCTTCCCATTCCTGCTAATTTATGTGCCCTTTGGTAGTCAGTATGTTGCAATAACCCAAACCGCTAACAATAAACCGCATCCGCTCGAGATCTCGTCTCCCTTATCTTACGAAATTATTATTCGCGACGATATAGTGCAATCCGCTTGTGTTAAGTGACATTGTTGTGAAGAAAAGACGGGAAGAAACAAGTGCCCCTTTCCCAATGGTGAGTCCTTCCTGTATCCATACCACAAATATTATCTTATGTGCAGTGGGCATTGCTCAATCATTCAAGGTCCTTCGACAATCATTTTTTACGCTAACATAAAAAACAACTACATAACTTCTTACACACCATAGTTCGCCCAAACGAGCCTGATATTGAACCGTAATTTCCGTAATTTCGGTAATAAACCATAAGAGTGTTATTGCGTTTTACATACCCGCGTAATCAATTAATAATTACCCGCATTTTATTTCTGGAGATTCCTATCCGATATTACTGGATGAATTGAATGGAAATAACATATTTACCCGCAAATAGAATAGATTTATAATATATGCCAATACCGCTATTTAATATCTATTTCTAATAATAATACCGATATTGTTATATCAACCGCATTTAAAATTAACCGCATTTCATTATAAATTATTTGGTTATTGTAATACATCCCAGTATTGGATGTATTATACATAAAAATAATAATACTTTAATAAGACGTAAAGTGATAAATTTGGTCTACCCGCATTATCTATACTTAAACCTTCACGGCACCCGCACTGAGTTAACCCTACGGGCATAAAAGTTAATTTATTGAATAAAAATTAAATATCAATCAATTTATTTTCTATAAATATTATTATTATAATATTTTTTACCGCATTATATAATAAAATAACCAGAATCAGAAAATGGCTACAAGCGCGTCAGGGTCGTCACGTGACGAAAGACTCTTGAAACGTTTAAATGCCAAATTGGCCGCTAATTTTGGATGTTTACAATCAGTCTTCGACAAGATGAAGAAGGCTTCTGATAGTGTTAACAATCGGCAATCTTTTTTATCAGGCGCAAGTACACTAGAAAGAATTCGGTCCGAATTTATAACGCTTCTAGATGAAAAGGTTAATTGTGAACTGGAATTGAACCCAGAAGCAGTCGCTGAATATTCTCAATTAAATGCTTTTGAGGAAATTTTCGGCATTATTAAATATACCGAAGCGAACATGCTGGCCAATCCGGTTGAAAAACCTCGCCGTCAAATTAAATTACCGCCTTTAGAAATAGCGTGCTTTGACGGAAAATTAGAAAATTGGCCTCTTTTCTATGAGACTTATATCTCGGTTATCCATTCAAATAATTCATTGGATAATTCAGAAAAGATGCAGTATCTGATGTCCAAGTTGACGGGAAAAGCTTTAAATATTTGCAAAACTATCACACCTACCGGTACAAATTATCAAGTGATATGGGACGCATTGTGCACCAAATATAATGATCCACGCGTTCTCGCTGAGTCATACTTTGATCGATTGCTGAAAATACCTGCTGTTACTTCGGTTACGCCCGCTTCGCTAGAAAAATTTGCAGATACATACGCGACTAACATTGCCGCACTGAAACAGTTACGAATCAAAGATATCGCAGAATTTATATTGCTACAACTGGGCCTTAAACGTCTTGACATAGAGACAGTGAAGGCTTTCGAATCGTCTATTCGGAATGATGAAATTTTCCCGTCCAGCTCTGATTTAATTGATTTTGTGAGAGGACAGCAACGAATCCTTAATCGCGCGCAAATCGCACAACCTACGTCGAGCCGTCTTGGCTCAAATAATAATAATTCCGCAAAGACATTTATTAATGTCGAAAAAGGCGACAATCACTCTGTCGAAATTTGTTTTTGTTGTCAAAGGGGATCGCACCCTTTGTATCAATGCTCTAAATTTAATGGTTTAGAACCACGCGAGCGATTTAATTTAATCAAGTCATCGAATATACGAGTTTGCGTGAACTGCCTCAGTACTAGGCACGGCACAAAAGCGTGCAAATCAAAGAGTACGTGCAAATCATGCACTCTCAACCACCATAGTTTGTTGCATTTCAAACAAACTGATCAGCGAAAACCACAACGAGACCAAATACCGTCTCCCGCGTCGCCAGCAGACGTCGATAATGACGATTCAAATTCTGCAAGCCCGGTATCACTGTGCGTGACAAATTCATTTACTAGAGCAAATACTACTGCACTCTTAGGAACTGCCGTTTGCACTACCCGAGATGCTAAGGGCCAGGTGCAGACAATACGCGCTCTGATAGATAGCGGCTCCCAAAGGGATATTATTACGCGTAAATGCTGTTTACGTTTGAATCTCACGGTGCGATCATCGCAAGGCACTTACGTCACGGGAATAGGCGACTCAAGAAATTTGACAAAGGGCATGACTTGTCTAAAATTATACTCCCGCTACGACGACACTCACTCGTATATGATTGAACCTTATGTAGTAGAAACTATAACTAGTGAGTTGCCTACTGTTAACGTCAACCGCGCCTCGTTGTCGTATCTTGACAATTTTCCCTTAGCAGATAATACTTTCTGCACGCCCGGTGAAATTGATATTATCTTGGGATGTGACATGTTTGCTCGCATTTTTAAAGCAAACAAAATATCAAGTTATCCCGGCCAGCCAATTGCTATCGAAACTACTTTGGGCTATCTCATCCTAGGCACTGCTCCAACGATGACTGAAACCCCAAGTATAAACGCCACACCATCATTTTGTACGTTCGCGAAAAATGATGACTTTTGCCTTTCGCGCTTCTTTGAATTGGAAGACATTCCAGACGAGAAGTTTTCAACGCCTGATGAACAGGAATGTGAAGACATTTTTAAACTCACCACTTCCCGTGACACGACAGGTCGTTACATTGTTGCGTTGCCGTTTCGAAACAGTCCTTCTATCCTCGGTGAATCGTTGCCAGCCGCTGAGCGCCGGTTCCGATCTCTCGAACGCCGATTAATAGCTCAACCCGCTATAAAATTAGAGTACGACAAAATATTGCGCGAATACCTACAGAAAGGGTACATTTCGCCTGTCGATAATTCTGACTTACCCCATTACGTCATTCCGCATCATATTGTAGTTCGTGAGGACAAATTAACTACCAAAATCCGCATGGTTCTGGACGCGAGCATGAAATCCGATTCGGGCTACTCGCTCAACGACATTCTACATACCGGTAAGAATTTACAAGGTGATTTGTTTCGGATTATACTTAAGTTCCGATTGTTTGCAGTAGCTATAACCGCCGACATAAAACAAATGTATCTTCAAATTGTAGTGCAAGAAGAATGCCGTCGTTATCAGCGAATACTTTATAGATTTAACAATAGCGACCCTTTACAATTGTTCGAATTTAATCGCGTCACATTCGGCATGTCTTGCAGCCCATTTTTGGCAATGCGTACACTGCGCCAACTCGCGTCGCATGAACGACCTCGTTTTCCACTTGCTGCAAACTTGGTGGAAAATGGCTCTTTCTATATGGACGATTTCGTCACCAGTTGTTCGTCGGTCGAGGAAGCCTCCGAGTTATCGACGGAATTAATTCAGCTGTTCGCTGCTGGAGGATTTGACCTTGTAAAGTTCTCTAGCAATTCTCCTAATCTTTTGTCCACGATTCCTTCAGCGCGTCATGTTAAGGAACATGTGGAATTTAATCCTGATGAAAACCTAAAAATACTAGGGCTTCATTGGATACCCGCTTCAGATAATTTCGTATTTGTTGTAAACTCCAACGAAAAAATTTGTACTAAACGAAACATTCTCTCGACGATTGCTCGTCTTTGGGATTTGATGGGTTTCGTTGCACCAGTTGTATTATTAGCCAAGCTTATAATTAAGTCTCTTTGGGAATACAAGCTTGATTGGGACGATACTCCTCCTGGAACTGTTGTCACGCTTTGGCGACAGTTTGAAAAAGAATTGCCATTACTGCAATCTATTAAAATTCCTCGTTTTGTAGGAATCGAACACCAATGTATACTAACCCTTATCGGGTTTTCAGACGCAAGTGAACGCGCATTCGGAGGTGTTATTTACTTACATGTTTACTGTCCGAATACTGATAAAACCACAATTAGTTTATTATGTGCCAAATCCAAAGTCGCTCCTGCTAAGACGATTTCACTTGCGCGATTAGAACTATGTGGAGCACTAATACTTGCGCGATTAATGCATACGGCCAGTAATACCTACGCATCAAATTCAAGAGCTCATACGACATTAGCTTTTTGCGACAGCACGGTTGCTCTAGCGTGGATAAATTCACCGCCTGCGAAATGGCAGACCTTCGTTGCCAATCGTGTGTCACAAATACAAAAACACCTGGGGGCTGAATGCTTCTATCATATAAAAGGGAAAGACAATCCCGCCGACTGCCTGTCGCGTGGTCTCACCCCCGCTCAACTCATAGACCATCCGTTATGGTTTAATGGCCCCGCATTCGCTCAGTTACCTAAAAATGATTGGCCTTTACAGCGTTTTGATTCGAAATCTGTATCTGATCCACCCGAACTGAAAACTAAAGTTTTGATGTCCTTTCAAAACAATAACCGCCTCAAAACAATTGCTCCACCTTTACTGTGTGCACTAGCTTCTCGTGTTAGTTCATGGCCGAAATTAATTCGGATTGTAATCTATGTTTTTCGTTTCATTAAGAAATTACCGCGAACATTCGAATTAAGTCATATCTTAACTGCAGAAATAGCTGTTATAAAATCAATACAGCAAGAACATTTCTCCGAAGATATAAAGGCAGTCAATGATGGGAAGAAGGTTCGGCGAGCTATTGCAAAATTGAATCCGTTTCTTCATCACGGTATTCTAAGGGTAGATTAAAAAACGCTGAAATAGAATTTGACAGTCGTCATCTCATTCTATTACCCGCACGTGATCATGTAGTCGATTTAATAATAGATTACTATCATATAAAGAACCTACATACGGGTCCCACTTTACTCATGTCTCTACTAAGACAGAGATTCTGGATACTTTCATCGCGTAATCTGGTCCGGAAGCGCGTCCATCGGTGCAATACGTGCTTCAAAGTTAAGCCTAAACCACAATTCCCAATAATGGGAGATTTACCCGCTTGTCGCGTCCGCGAAGCTAAGGCTTTTCTACACACAGGTGTTGACTACGCTGGCCCGCTACAAATAATCCCTTATAGACGTCGGGGGGTCCGAAGTCAAAAGGCATACATTTGCATATTTATCTGCCTAGTGACCCGTGCGGTTCATATCGAACTCGCTTCAGATCTTTCCACCGAAGTCTTTCTCAACGCTTTCAAGCGTTTTTTATCTAGACGTGGTCCTGTGAGTGTAATGTACTCCGATAATGGAACGAACTTCGTGGGAGCTAAGTCTCATTTAAACTCTTTATTCGATCTAATAGAGTCTCGTAATTATAAGAAGGAACTCTCAAATAATCTACGGGAAAACCGCATCGAATGGAAAATGAATCCTCCTCAAGCTCCACACTTTGGTGGAATCTGGGAAAGTAACATTAAATGCCTGAAGAGTTATTTAAATAAAATCGTAGGCACCTCTCTACTGACTTACGAAGAGATGCAGACAGTGCTTTCTCAGATTGAAGCAATTTTAAACTCACGTCCGCTGTCGGTACTTAGTGTCACCGATGTTTCAGCTCCGTTACCTTTAACACCCGCGCATTTTTTAACACTTACGCCGTTAAAATCTCTACCCGCCGCTGACTTGTCCAACGAGTCTGTAAACTTACTGCAAAGGAAGCATCTCGTCGATCATCTCGTCCAGACTTTCTGGAACCGCTGGCGTATGGAATATTTAAATACTTTACAATCGCGGCAGAAATGGAACACGAGTTCAAACCCGGTAACGGCAGGCACAATTGTAATGATCAAGTGTGACAATATTGCGCCTCTTCAATGGCCTATTGGCATAATAGTCAACGTATATCCCGGTTTGGACGGAGTGACCCGTGTTGCTGATGTCAAAAGGAACACCGGCATATACCGCAGAGCAGTAGTAAAACTCTGCCCTTTACCGTCGCAATAATAGTCCTTGGCAACTTGGTCATCAGATGGTACATCTATGGCCCTCTTTTTTATTTTCTACATTATTCTATTTAATTTAGTTTAAATTTACCGCTGATTAATTTTATTACTAAATTAATACAATAGCATCACATATTAACATTTTTCTGACCTTTTTACAAATTAATACTAATTTTACCGCGTGTTACTACAATTTTGTTCGTTTTAACGTTAAAGCGTACTGACCTTTTTATGGTTTATGGAAGTGGATTCTTTCATCCCCTTCCAGGCGGGGGGCATGGTTGCGCCAATACGCAATAGACATTAATTATACACACATCTCATGCACACATACACACATACCTGCGACCACTGTACTGAGATAGTATTGTTGTTCATTTGTTCCTACCTTCCTTCCCATTCCTGCTAATTTATGTGCCCTTTGGTAGTCAGTATGTTGCAATAACCCAAACCGCTAACAATAAACCGCATCCGCTCGAGATCTCGTCTCCCTTATCTTACGAAATTATTATTCGCGACGATATAGTGCAATCCACTTGTGTTAAGTGACATTGTTGTGAAGAAAAGACGGGAAGAAACAAGTGCCCCTTTCCCAATGGTGAGTCCTTCCTGTATCCATACCACAAATATTATCTTATGTGCAGTGGGCATTGCTCAATCATTCAAGGTCCTTCGACAATCATTTTTTACGCTAACATAAAAAACAACTACATAACTTCTTACACACCAAATGGATTTAGCTTTATTAATTCAAAACATGATTTATTATGTCGGGTGAGACGGAAATATACGCACTTTTAATTTTAATTTCGTTTATTAAGTCACTTACGCGATATGTCAATTAGTATGCGGCGCCGCCGAAAGCGACTATGTTCATATCAAGAGTTGGATTATATTCATAATATCGTAATTCATACCTACAAAATATTTCATAGACACTGCTGCCAACCAAAAAAAATTTAGTATTGCCATATAAAATAAATAATATTATCGTGTATAATTAATCCATATTAATATGTAAGTCAATGTATTATTTATAACAAATAATCAACATATAATTAAATAAAATAACCCGAATAACAAACAAATAGAATAAAATGTGATTAAACGTATTCCGTGTAGGTATTTCAGGTTAGGTTAGGTTAGAACATGGAAAATAGGTATTAGAATTAAATCACAAACCAATCTATACAAACCTAGCGTAGCCCACATACTATTTGAAAACTGGGATGTAACTCTAAAGGGGACGCGAGCAGGCGTTATTAAAGGGGCATTTTTTGCTATAGAAAATCACAGTTAGATAAGGTTAGGTTGTATATATTAATTTAATATTTTCAAGATTTTATTTTCTTTAACTGAATTAGTTCGTAGGTAGGTACTGTACCTAACCCGCGCACTGGCTAGGTAAATAACTAGTTGTGGTATTTCCGGCAAATGTCACATTATTTTGTTTCTTTGAAATCTCGTGTGACATATCGCGTAAGTGACTTAATAAACGAAATTAAAATTAAAAGTGCGTATTTTTCCATCTCCCCCGACATAATAAATCATGTTTTGAATTAATAAAGCTAAATCCATTTATTTGAAAGTGAAATATTGCGTATTTACAGTGAAGCGGAATTCGTAACCTTTACCGTAGGTACATATGATATTCACTTGCCCAAATAAATATATAATAATATTATTTTCCACAATTAAACACGTTTTACTAATAAAAAGGTAGTTAAATTACAAAAAATAGCTACGGTGAAACCAGGAATTACAAAATTTTGTACTAAAAATATTTTTAAGATATAAAATAAATGTATATTATTTTTTTAGAGTAAGATAATGTAATAACCTTAAATTTTAAAGAAATTGAAATTTGAAACAGAAAAATCAGAAAAAGTTTCGGTTGCATCTAAAAATTGAACAAAAATAAAAAAAATCCTAGACCTGTAGAAACGTCAATAAAAATAAAAATGGATATATTTACCCATGACACTATCTAGATTGCATTTAGTTTAGGAAGCCTGTCGCAATCATGAATAAAGATGAAGAAAATGTTAGTAGTTCTTGTTCTTAGTCGACACAGGGACTGAGAGTGTCAGAGAGAATAAGGGAATATTCAAAATTATTCTTGATTATACATTTGAGAGATTCAATTATTGCAATGCACTTGGCTGAAAATATTCTTATTATTAGAGAATCTAGAGATTTGAAGCCATCAGTAAATAGAAAATATTCTTATTATTAGAGAATCTAGAGATTTGAAGCCATCAGTAAATAGAAAATATTCTTATTATTAGAGAATCTAGAGATTTGAAGCCATCAGTAAATAGAAAATATTCTTATTATTAGAGAATCTAGAGATTTGAAGCCATCAGTAAATAGAAAATATTCTTATTATTAGAGAATCTAGAGATTTGAAGCCATCAGTAAATAGAAAATATTCTTATTATTAGAGAATCTAGAGATTTGAAGCCATCAGTAAATAGAAAATATTCTTATTATTAGAGAATCTAGAGATTTGAAGCCATCAGTAAATAGAAAATATTCTTATTATTAGAGAATCTAGAGATTTGAAGCCATCAGTAAATAGAAAATATTCTTATTATTAGAGAATCTAGAGATTTGAAGCCATCAGTAAATAGAAAATATTCTTATTATTAGAGAATCTAGAGATTTGAAGCCATCAGTAAATAGAAAATATTCTTATTATTAGAGAATCTAGAGATTTGGAGCCATCAGTAAATAAAAGAGAAGAGTTGGGTCGTTTATTTTTATCTGACAATAAAAATATTTAAATAATATTACCTACCGGTAAAGCAATTATGTTGTTGGACAGGCGAACGTTCTCCGATAACTTTAAATACACAAACATCATTTTGTCAATTTCTTTCGTTAACAAATTTTCTTTCATCGGTGTTTTATTATGTTTCTTGTAATCGACCTCCAATGCTGATAGATGTTTTATGTTTTTCGTGATGGTTTCAACATAAACTTGAATAAAATATATTTCTGTTACAAACTTTTGAATCGTTAAGTTGTTAATAAGAACCAAAATTAAAGGCCAAATGTAATGAATATCTTCCCCGATAATGTAGTAGATGAATGAGTGGGATATTATTACCGAAATGGTAAAAATATGAAAGAATAATATTTTCTTTATTAAAGGCTGAGACCGTTTATAATTTTGAAAGATCTTAATGCGGCTATCAATTTTACAGAAGTTGGATGACATTTTTATTGTTCCTTTGTTATAAACAAAAGATCCTGTAATCCATATAAATATAGTACACATTGTCATTGAAATAAAACTAAACAAATCCAGAAAAGTTCTCAACAGCCCATTACTGATTTTTGATTCAAATAAGTGTATAAAACTGAATGTTTCTAAGAAACACAGCAAAAATGACAGAACGGCACAGCAAGCTTTATAAACAGTTCCAACTGCATTAATTTTGGTGCCATCGTATTTAATGGATCCATTGATACCAAGTAAGAAATGTAAAAAGAGAAATGGTTTGAAAACACAGAAAATATGCTTAGTATTGGATGGTTTCTTAATAGTGTTTTGTGTACTCATTATAAAGGAGGATAAATTGAATGAAAAACCACAAAAATATTATTGTACTTCTCCACCGAAAACATATTCGTAATTCTGTAAATGTAGAATGTCATTGGATTAAGTTTTTATTGTATTTTAGTCAATCATAATGGATTAATTGTTGAAACGGTTTAGTAATTAAATAACATGATAATCAATAAAACCTAATTTACCAAGAACCTCTACAATGTGGCATAAATAACACACTAAAAATTAATTTCTTTATTATTATTATTCAATAATTCAAACGCCCTGATGGGTTTTTACATGATACATATTTTACATCATTTACTGCATAATATAGTGACAACAGAAGGTTTTTTTTTATTTTTAAAACATCAACAAAAAATAACAAAATTTTTTAGGTTCACAACATATCTACAAGAAAACAACAAATATACGCAATCGCTCTTATGCTACATAAAAATGTCATTCATGTATCTCTTGAACGCAGGCAAACTTTTATTAAATATGTCGATAATTGAGGTGAATTTGTTTCCAATTGTGTGAAAGCGACAAATAGGTGCATGTATGTGGTGGTTGGTACTGAAGTTATTGTTGCAGAATAATATATTTTGCCTAGTTTCTCGAGTAGGTACTCTGAAATCTATAAGTTGCAGGAGTTCACCACAGTCTAGTTTGGAGTGAATAATCTTAAATAAAAAAAGTTGTTTCATTTATTTTTCTTCTATTTTCTTGGGAATGTATTTTAAGTGTGTTTAATAAGAGTGTATAGTTTATGTGTTGAATAGGTATGTGTAATTTGAAGTTAATAAATCGTAAAAATGTGTGCTGCACACGTTCAATATTTTTTATATGAATCTGGTAGTATGGTGACCACACTATTGAATTGTATTCTAACACGCTGCGTACTAGCGACAGATACACGATTTTGATAACCTCCAACGAGTCGGAGTCTTTGATGGTTCTGTTTATAAATACCAGTGTCTTCATACCTTTGTTAGTTATTTGTTGTATGTGATTTACAAAATTTAATTGAGTGTCAAACATAACTCCAAGTTTCCAAATTTCGTTGACTTTTTCTAAGATTTTGCTTGCTATTGTGTATGTAAATAATAGTGGGATCTTTGTTCGACAAAATGTTAATGTCTATGTTATTTTGACTAATAAAATTCTGTTAGACAAGTAACTCGAGAACCAATTCAACAACTTGCCTCTCACTCCCAATGCATACAGTAATGAGCAATAATTTATGGGATACTTTGTCGAAAGCTTTTGAAAAGTCTGTATAGATACTGTAAACTTTTTTTTTTGGAAAAAGACTGGAAGATTTGGAAGAATATATATTACTGATCTACAAAATTTCTTTTTTCTTACATGCACACTTAATCTTAATTTTAAATGGCGTAATAAATGCAAAAATATGTGTTTTAGGAACACTTAGGACGGGTTGTTTCGGAGAATCTGAACAATTCATCAAATTTCAACGTTCATTTTCAAGTTCTGTGAAAGACTTTTTCAAGTTCGGTTTTTATTTCAGTTTTGTCAATCAACTAGCCAACAATGATATAAAAACAGAACTTGAATAAATCTTTCACAGAACCTGAAAATGAACGTTGAAATTTGATGAATTGTTCAAATTTTCCGAAACAACTTAGAATATCTGTTTAATGTATTCAAAGAGATATTGACATTAATAATATGTTTCGTAATTTTTTTGTTATTTTCACTAGATGGGAATACAGTTAGTACAAACATGTGAAGGGCACAATTTATTTACTAAACAGAAATCTCACATTATAATAATGAAATTAAAATAATATATATTATCAGACTGTACATGCTGGTGACGATCTCATCTGATCTAATATTACTGTGTACGACGCTAGAAACCCAGCAAAAGAAATTATAAACGTGTGGTTTAGGTCAAATAAATTGAATGCTGACATTCTCATTGGCTTGTCTTGAGTCAGCTGTCTGAATTTGAAGAACTGCTTGTATTCTGGCGTACCTAGAAAAGGAATAAGTCCATGATAATGTAAAAGTTATTTATATTTTACTTATATTTTAAGTTCTGACGATGCTAATAAAAATATATGCTACTTCTGTGTATTGGTTACGTTAGCTGTGTATACGTGGTGTAGGAACGTTTATAAATGAATCGGTATTGACATTATTGTTGCAGTGAAATGTATATTTTGATCACATGACTCCACTAGAAACATGAAATCAGTTGCGACGCAAGGCTGTAAACAAATGATATAATGATTTTAAAAATAAATGTATCATCACATACAAATATTCTGTCGGATAGATTAATTAATTTAACATTTTTCAATTACGTAACTACACACACTTATGGAAAATTTTGGTTTATTCTTACTGCTAGGTTGTTTCTGTAATAGAATACAAGAAAGCAAAAAAAATATTCGTTGTTGTTTTAAAACATTCCTTTATTTAGTTCTTTAACCATTGCCAGCCAATGCAGGATCATAAAATTATTATTGTATATTGAGAGATATCGAGATAATTAATTAATTAATATAATTCTCTGATTCTGATATAATTCTCTTCATCTTTCCTTTCCTTTCCTTACATGAATTACCATTAATATTAACAAACTTATCTATGATGTCAACAGTGACAACGCCATCAAAACATTATTATCAATCTATTGTGTTCCTGTCTGCACAGATAAGTTTGTTATTCAATATTATGCAGTTCAACATGGGTTGATGAGTTCAGGGTCTATTTATAAATTGTAGCATAAATTTAACAGAACGTGACCTACCTGGGTTTGTGTAAAGACATCCTTTGGTAAGAGTGATCTTCAGCTTATCTGTGGCTCCCTGTAACAATTCGCCAATAACACACGGGGCTGTTGCGTACAAGAAGCTATATGTTATATTGAAGGTTGCGAAAAAAACCTAGAAATTTTGCTCATTTGAATGAAGAATGTGGGCTTCCTGAAAGTATTTCTTTTTCAAAGGATGATAGTACCAAAAATGAATACATCGATTGGACAACGTTTCCGTGTATTCCTGGCTCCTAAGGTTTATAATGGGTTCAAGCAGCAATGCAGTAAGATCAAAACAGACCCTCTTCAAAACCAAATTAGCGTATGGCTGATAGAAAGTGGCAGAACGATATCGCAAAGGTTCCTGAATTAAATTATTGTCTGACTGAAGAAAGACTCTTAAGACTCGGCATTCCGAATTTCTACCGAACTATAACAAGTTTCCCTTGAGAACTTTAAGTTTTCTAGTTCTTTGAAAAATATATGTTATTTCTTCAGATAGAAAAAAAATCTCGAAATACGCCCCGAAAAATAAAAAAAACAGGTTTGTAATGTTTTTTTAATATATTACAGGTACGAAAAAAATTAAATTATTTTTTTAAATGCTTCTCGAGACATTGTCGAGAGATATTAACTCAATCTTAAATAAGTCGTGTATAATTACATATTTTCACAGCAGTCGCTTAAGTTTGTTCATTCCAACCATTTTGAATATTAGCGCGCTCCCTCTAACATTCGGATTTACATAATTCCATTTTTTTCCCTTTTTAAAATTCAATTTATATTAAATTAAAAAAAAAACCGTCAAAACAAAAAAATCAAGAAACACACCTGGGTATTAGAAATTATCGTTAAGGGACAACCCTGTATACATCAACAAACAAACCTCAGTATTTGAAAGTATCGTTAAGGGACGACTCTGTATAAATCAACAAACAAAACCCAGAATTAGAAATTATCGCTAAAGGACAACTCTGTGTAAAAAATGTATTTAACTAATTCTGAGAAAAAATATTTAATAGTTACACATACTTTATTTATTTAAGAATGCGTCCATTTGAAGATATATTTAATGTTTATTTTTTGTAATAACTTTATTGATTAAAACTTCAAATTGTAATATTTAATTGTTGAAGACAATATTACCGATTTCTAAACGAAAATCTGAAACAGAAAAATCAGAAAAGGATACGGTCACATCTAGGACTCGAACTCAGGACCCTTGCCTTTCCGGGGCACCGCTCTACCACTGAGCTAATGATCCCTATCCGCTTCGGTCACTTTTAACTGTATCATACTTCGAATAAAAACTACTAACAGTGTCTTCATTGGCATTATTTATTGGCAACTATCTTTATGTTTGATCGCAAGATTCAACCCGAACTAAATGCAATCTAGACAGCATCTTCAATCATCAATCTAGACAGCAGACAAACACCCAAATCCACAAAGGTTTAAATTTTCTCTAAAACAAATCACTAAACAAGAACTAATACTAATATTTTCTAAATTCAAACCAACATCTTCATCTGGTAGTGATGAAATCACAATGAAAACATTAAAATTTATACAAGATGACATTACCGAACCGATACTCTTTCTAATAAACAAATCTATTACGGAAAGCAGATTTCCATCACAACTCAAAATAGGGACTATTACACCAATCTTTAAATCAGGAAATCGTACAGATATCAATAACTACAGACCAATCACAATTCTAAACACATTATCTAAAATCTTAGAAATAATAGTTAAAACTCAACTCATCGATTACCTAGAATCAAATAAACTATTATCACCAAAACAATTTGGTTTCAGAAAAAATCTAGGAACATCCAACGCCATAGCTTTAGTAATTGAATATATTAAAAATTCTCTAGATTCATATAAAAATGCATTGGAGTATTTCTCGACCTTTCTAAAGCCTTTGACACAATAAATCACTCACATCTTTTAGAAAAACTAGTTAACATAGGGATCACTGATAATGAACTGATATTCTTTAAAAGCTACATGGGAAATAGAAAGCAAACTGTGAAACTTAACAACATAACCAGTGAGTGTATTGATGTCAAATGCGGGGTGCCTCAAGGAAGTATTCTGGGTCCGATTCTGTTCCTAATTTACATTAATGATCTATGCCACATAGAATGTGACGGAGAAATCATCAGTTTTGCGGATGAGACTGTTCTCCTTATAAATGGGAATAATTGGACAGAAACATTTAAGAAAGCCGAAGACACACTAAACAGGATTAAAAAATGGCTAGACTACTATTCACTTACACTAAATGCTAATAAAACCAAATTCATCACTTTCAAAATAAAAAATACAAAAAACTCTGAAGAAAACCTTAACTTGAAAATTCATAGCCCGCATCACTTAAATGAGCATTGTAATTGTCCCCCATTAGAAAACGTTGATCATATAACGTATCTAGGTCTAAAAATAGATGGAAATTTAAAATGGACCAATCACATTAGCTATTTAGATAATAAACTTAAAAAACTAAGTTATTTTTTCAAAACTATCAGGAATGTGCTCATTAAAAAAGACTCAATCAAAATCTACATGGCTCTCTGCCAATCACTGTTAGAATACGGTATCATCGGATGGGGCAGTGCAAATAAAAACATACTAAATCATATCATAACATCAAATACCACTTATTAAATCTCAAAAAGCCATAATGAAAATTATACTGAAAGTTCCTGTAAGAACTAGCACTAACGAAATCTTCACCAATCTTAACATCATGTCACTTAAACAACTATACTCATTTACATTCATAAGCACAAAACACAAGAAATAACAACAAACACGTACAATAGAAACACTAGATCTCATGATCAAAAACTAATCCAACAAATAATTACTAATACAACTTTTGGGCAAAAAGCTTCTTATATCATAGTATTAAACTCTACAGCAAAATACCACTCACACTCAAAAACCTCAACACTTTAACATTTAAATCTGAAATAAAAAGCTGGATACTTAACATAGGAAGATCTGAAATAGAAAATTTACTGAAATCAAACACAGACTAAAACAGAATCAACTGAACTATACCAAAAAACATTTCATATATATAACTATACCAAAAAACACTTCATATATATATCAAAAAACATCTTACTTATTTAAAATTATTAAAAAAAAATATATATATATATATTGCATGATATTTGTTCATAATTAAATTTATTTGTAACTTTGATGTAATATTAATTTTCTTATTAATTAAATTATACATAATATGTAAATGAAATCCTCAGCACGGGAGATCCCAGTGAGGATAAACATGAATTAACACGTAAAAATGAGTTTCGAGACCTTGGCGTAATTTTTGAAGCAAATCTTGTGATGTTTTGAATATCCACATAAATAAACGATAAATAATAAACGAACGTGCTCTAAAAATTTTTTGTCTAGACTAGCAACATGGGATAGATTATAGGCCTTAAGTAAACACATTCCCACAGAAAGGGATAAAATACGGGCAGTCAGTTCTTGAACGTGGATACGTTGACAGCTCCGAGAAATGAATACAAATCAGAAGTGTTGTGTGAGATTACAGTTAATTAGTGAATTCAGATGGTGTTAGAAAGCTTTGTTGGTTTTTGAATTAAAGTGAAATATTATTGAACCGGTGTTTGTGTGAAGTGAAAGTGGTTCGACTCAGTGAGAATACAATTAATAATAATGACAATAATAATAATTGAATAATTTGTAGAGCGCCGTTTTGTGAAAAATCACCCCAGGGGCGCTAAGGGTTGGGCGATCGCGATTATAATATAAAATGTGTTAAATTAAACGTGATTTCGTAAATGTGTAGTTCAAACTAAATTACTTGTCTTAAAAACATGAAAATAATAATAATAATGATTGCGTTTTAAAACAGAGTGAACGTATATAAAGGCAGCAAGTTTTTAATCGGTCTAGGGAGGAATTGATTTGGCGAGATCTATCCACGGAGACCGAAAACCAGAGGATCAAACAAATTATAAACTCGGGTTCGAATCCCAACAGAGATTAGGGAGGTACAATTGTATTTACAGAATTATTTAATTACCCTTTTATAGGCAGGGAGGGGACCAACCTTGAACAAGTTGCAAGGATTTCGCTGAAATGAGGAAAGAAACCGATAGGGAGGAGATCGAAAATTAAAGTGATTTAGCTATATAGTGTAACCAGGTAAGCTTCACGCTGAGAATGAGAGATGACTAACTGGGTGAGTTTTTATATTATTTATTAAATTTCAGAGGACCCTTTTTAAAGACGGATACAACCGAGGTACAGGAACTAAGTTTACGACACCTGCCGCCCAAATAATGTTATCATTAAAAGGGATGTGCTAGGCGAACTGTCAATCAGCTGTGAGCGAGAGACGAGTCAACGACCTTTTCATATGTAGGCCGATAACTTTTGTTCTAGGGGAATGCCTTGGACCGAGGGTCATAATATCGAGAATTTACCTACCTGCCGATCTGTTATTCTTTTAAAACATTACGAATCAAATCATGACGTTGTCCCTGCGGTAGGTATTGAATCGCCGACGAAACATAAAATACCTATTACAAATTAGGCCAACCAATATAAATTTGCAGTATAAAAATACCTATCTACAGGGTACCTACCACAACACTGGCGTACAATTGAAACAGCGAACACAATGAGGCCGAGAGGCGCGGTGTACAGTCAGTCAAAGGGGAAGTTTTGCTAGCGTATGACCTCCCGAATTGAAAGCGATCGGATGCAACCAGACGGAACAAAATGAAAACTTTTCTTCTGTTATTTGACTTTCTAATTTAATACTTTTCATCTATTGTTTGACTTTCTAAGTTACGAATTGGGATGCACAAAAACAAATCTAGAGGCAAAAGAGGGAGATGGTAATCTCCGAAATAAAACTACCAACCGAACAACTTTTCTCAACAGGTACCTTTCGAGAGGTAGGCAGCCTCTTTAAATTAAATGCAAAAATCAAACCAATTATCCGTTTATACCTACCTGAGAGGATAGGTATTCAGTAGAAGTTACCCATACCTAATACACGAGGATTTTAGTAACCTCATAAAATAATTAATAGAACCAAATATTAAAATACAGACAGTCCTCATCCTAAATTTGGCATCTCGAGTAGACCTTACATATATCTCACATGATAATTGGCTGAATGGGTAGGCACACAACCTATCGCTAAAAAGCAGGCTAAATGTCGACAAGATCGTCGTGTGTTATCTATGTTATTGACCTAGAAAGGGATGTAAATCCCCTACGACGAGGGAGTTACAACGTTTTCTAGAGGTGGCACGTAACTTAGGACCTTACGTGTCACATTTTCGCGACTAGATTCGTGACAAGGGATGTCATGGTTTTCCCCTTCTACACTCAGTAAAGTAGATTATCCTGGAGGTGTATGAGATTGGGGCAATTCTGAAATTGGTGATGAGACCTGGTTTTCTTTATTCTGGCGTGACGGTTGCCGATTTGGAACAAGGGGAGACCCGGCCGGTTGTGATATCCAGACACGCAGATATCGATTGCCTTATTCAAATTATCATCCATCGGTTTTGTTTGGTAAAGAGGAGGAGCCAATCTTAACTTGAAAAAATTTCATTCCCTTTCCTCTCCTTCCCCTCCCAAAATATATACATAGATGGCGCCGACAACTAACACCATAAATTTATCGTATGTATATCACATATATAAAATCTAACACTTTATTATATTCACATTACCCTACGATAGATAGAATCGCGTAGCTAGTTGGGGAGCAGGCGACTTAGAAGATAAGGTTTATAAAATGGCTTTAAAACACAGCGGTAAAGGATTCAACTCACTCTATCTCAAAAGAACCAAGGGATACCACACATACATAGATAACTAGGTTTCTAAACCGAGAAACAAAAAACCAACACAACGTTCGGTGAAGCCTTTTTATACTGAACCGTCACGTGAAATGAGTACGTTCAAGGTCGTACGTCACGTAGACAAACTAGGATGTACACACTTGAAGGGGTGTGTAATAAGGAGAGGGACAAAGGCTTGAAAGACGGAAGGGAGGACATTCCTACCCCGGATATATACATTACCAAAGCCTTATGGAAAAGTTACCTATGGGACTATATAGTTACCTATAGGAAAATTTATCATTATAAAACAAAAGAAAAAGTTTGAAGTAGAAAGGGCAGATCATTACAATCTCTCTTTCAAATCCCATATATCTGATATTGTCTCCCGTGCCAAAAAAATGCTTGGATTTGTTCTTCGTAATTCAAGATCATTTACCAACGGAATCGCAATCCGAAGAACGTATGAAGCACTTGTTCGCAGTATCTTGGAATATAGCTCCATTATTTGGGCCCCTTCTGAGCAAAACCATATTCTCGAAATAGAAAAAGTACAAAAGAGATTCATGCGTTACCTATATATGAGGGAATATATGTACTACCCTTTCCTGTATCCATCCTTATTCTTAGCAGGAATGCTCGATCTTAATACATTAGAAGCCCGCCGAAAAATATTTTTAGGAAAACATTTTTTTAAGATAATCTCTGGAACTATACATAATCCACCTATTTTGAAAGAGATTAACTTATATGTCCCAGACAAGTATACTCGTGGAAGGTCCCATACCCTTTTTTATGCTCCAAAAGCGAGGACTTCTGCCTATCAGAACGCCCCAGTCAACAGAGCGACTGAACTGCTCAACGAGTCTGCATTGACCATCGACATTTTTAACGTAACCTACAGGCTTCTTCTTCTTCAATGGCGCTACAGCCCATTTCGAGCCTTGGCCTCCTTTAACATGAGCCTCCACCGCCCTCTGTCCTCGGCCGTCGTCTTCCAATCTGCAACATGGAGTAGTCCTCTGGCATCTTTCCTGACATCGTCCTCCCATCTCAGCCTAGGTCTGCCCGCCTTTCGTTTGCCTCCCAGGTGTCCTGTTAGAACCTTCTTTGGTACACGTGTGCTTGGCATTCGGTGCACATGTCCGGCCCATCTTAGTCTTTGGAGCCGTAAATGAGTAGAGAGTCTGGGAGCTTGGTAGATGTCATATAGCTCCTTATTGTGGCGGATTCTCCATGCCTATCCCTCTCGCACCGCTCCTAAGATTCTTCGAAGTACCTTTCTTTCGAAGGTGTCCAGCCGTTCCGCAGACTTTGCTGTCAGTGTTCCCGCCTCACATCCATAGGCCAAGACCGTTCTAATAATTGTTTTATACAGGGTTATTTTGGTTTTCCTATGGACGTTTCGGGATTTGAACACTGGCAGCAACGCGAAGTAAGTGTTGTTAGCGGCTGTGATGCGTTTTCTTACTTCTACTGGGTCTTCGTTGTCCTGCGTTATGATGGAGCCCAGGTAGGCAAACTCTTCGACCACTTCAAAGTTATAGGAGTTTTTAAAATTCACTTTATCTTTTATTCTGCGGTGTGGGGTTCTGGTTTGCATCATGATTTTATTCTCATTGATTTGCAAGCCCACCTCTCTTGCTGCAGTCTCCAAAGGGTCAAACACCTCTCTTACAACCTACAGGCAGTTTAACAATTATCTTTTGACGTATGTCACAAAGTAGTGAAACTGACCTTTTTATGTGTTTTGCTATACTTTTTGTCTAATTTGTAATCTTCTCCATAATGTATTGGTGAATAATTTTAATTTCTTCACTGAGGAATTAGATAAAACGCTTAATATTTCAGAATATATTTGTCATACTTTAAAAGATTGTAATAAAATCGTGGATAAAATAACAAATTCATTCTCTGTACTCCATTTAAATATCAGATCAATGAAACAAAATTTCAATGAATTTTTACTCTCAATTAATTTACTAAATCATAAACCGGACGTTATAGTTTTAACGGAAGCATTCACCAACGTATACAATAAATTTTGCATACCAGAATATACCTACTTCGCAACATCTTGTGCTATTAATAGAAATAGTGGTATTGTTGTATTTGTTAAATCTTGCTATTCAAACATCGCAGTGGAAGAAGTACCTATGCAGCGAGTTAATTGCTTAGATATTAATCTAAATGTAAATAAAATGTGTTTTAATATTATTGCAATTTACCGAACACACGGATCAAACGAGTACACATTTATGGATGAATTGAGAAGCATTATCTTATCAAAAAAAAATAAACAGAACATAACAATAATCGGCGATTTCAACATAGATGTTTCAAACGAAAATAGTAACAGAATAAAAACTGAATTTATCAATTATATGACGGAAATGAATTTCATATTGTGTATAAATAAATATACTAGAGAAATTACGGGTCAACGTCCATCTTGTATCGACCACATATGGAGTAACACTAAAGATACCGACAAATTACACACGATAATATTAAAAAATAATATTACTGATCATCACACTTGCATCTATATACAAAAACTTAATATTAATAATTATATTGATTCAAAATGCAATACTTTTACAAAAAATTCACTAAACCATCATAAATTAAGCCTAAAAATAAAAACAGAAACATGGCGTTCCGTATTAGAATCAACATGTGCTGAAACATGCGCAAATATTTTTGATAATATACTATGCAATTATATTACAGCATCAACAGATATTAAAACCATAAAAATTAAATCAAAATTCAAAAAAATAAAACCATGGATTTCACATGGCTTAATCGTGTCTATTAGAAAAAAAGAAGAGTTATATCGCTTGACAAAGAAATTTCCCTTAGATAAAAAAATATACACAGATTATAAAAAATTTAGGAACAAATTAACCTGTTTACTAAAAACAACTAAAGAAAACTTTTACAAAAATGAAATTGATGTGGCTAAACAAAATGTAAAACATATATGGAAAACAATAAATGAAATAAATAGTAGAAAAAACAAAAAAACTCAAATTAAAAAAATTAATATCGGAAAAAATTCTATTAATGCCCTAATGGAACCGACAAAATGTGCTAATGCCTTCAATAAATATTTCGCTAACGTCGGACAAAATTTAGCTACACGGATTGATGAAAATTATAAAATAGATAATTTCGAAAAGGACTGTCACAAACAAAATAATCTGTCAGTTTTCAAACCGGTAACAACAGAAGACATAAAAAATATTATAAGTGAATTAAAAGGTGCATCTGCACCAGGGTTTGATGGAGTCACAGTAGAAATGTTGAAAAATTATAATGAATTATTAATTCCAATTACACACATTATAAATATTAGTTTAAATAGTGGAATATTCCCCTCCGTTTATAAAAAATCTATTGTAACACCCGTTTTTAAATCTGGCAGCCCTGAAGAAATATCAAACTATCGACCCATATCTGTTGTCTCAAACATTGCAAAAATTTTCGAAAAGATCGTAAAAAAGCAACTTTTATACTATATTGAAAATAATAAAATAATTAGTCCTAGCCAATTTGGATTTAGAGAGAAACTAGGCACTCATGATGCCATTGCAGAACTAACTTCAACTATATACCGTGCATTAGATAAAAAAAATAAATGCCTTGGCATTTTCATTGATTTACGTAAGGCTTTTGATAGTATCTCCCATACAAAACTAATTAATAAATTAAATGATATCGGTATTATTGGTAAGGTAAGGTATTGGCTGCAAAGCTATCTAACTCAAAGAAACCAAAAAGTAAAACTTAATAACTCACTTAGCGTAGATGAAACTTTAGAATTTGGAATTCCCCAAGGGACTGTTATTGGACCAATTTTATTTATAATTTACGTTAACCATATGTTTAAATTATCACTTAATGGTAAACTTATATCCTTTGCTGACGACACTGCAATAATTATCGAAAAAAAGACATGGAACGAAATTACCAATGCAGCGAATCAGGATATGAAGGTTATAAAAAATTGGTTCGATGGCAATTTATTATCACTTAACACAGAAAAAACATATTGTATTCCTTTCACTCTACAAGAAGATGTGCCAAATAACCTAATTAACATAACAATTCATTCTAAAAACTGTGTAAATGACGGTACATGTAATACGGACTGCGCGAAACTAAATCATAAATCCAATATAAAATATCTTGGTATCTTAATAGATAAAAATGTTAAATGGAAAGACCATATTAATCTCACTGTTGAAAGAATAAGAAAACTTATCTATATTTTCTATAATATACGAAATATTTTAAATAAGAAAACTATCAAAATTGTCTATTATGCATTAATTCAGTCCTTATTGCAGTACGGGATTATTGGGTGGGGAGGGGCTTTTAAGGCTTCTTTACAGCCCATAATTACAATTCAAAGAATAATTATAAAAATCATCCTTAGAAAACCATATGACTCCCCTACTTTAGAGATATTTCAGGAATTTAATGTACCATCTATAACAGAATTGTATAAGAGAATCGCCTTATATCAAATTTATAAAGAATATTTTATTTATAAAATTCACCCCTCAGATAGCATAAGCAATAGATTCAAAACAAATGGCTTAATAGCCATTCCTATGCTTAGAACGACCACGGCTCAGCACCACTATTCGTATTTAGGTGTGAGATGGTACAATATATTATTGTCCAAAAATAAAATTAGTGTAACCGAAACTGTGAATTATGAACAATTCAAAAAGTTAATTAAGTCCCTAAAATTGGATAATGATATATTGTACCCCTAATTTTCTTACACTTACTCAATCTGTAAAAAATATATATTAATTTGATTGTCTTTAAAAAAAACTAATTTTCTAAATTTTTCTTGATATATTGTACCCTTAATTTCCTCACGCTTACTTAATCTGTAAAAAGATGAATTATTTTAATTATCTTTAAAAAAACAATTTTCTAATTTGTGTACCTATGTTAATATTATGTTTGTATTTATTTCAAAAGTTTTTGATTATTGTTAAATCATTAGAACTAAATGTAAAGACTCCTCCCATAAACACGAGCTCCTGGAGCTCAACTTATGGAGAAATAGAATAATAATGAAAAAATTATTTATAAGTCTGCATATTGTTATCATTTATAATGTTAAATAAAAAAAAAAAAAAAAAAAAAAAAATAACCGTTTTACGGAGAACATGAAAAATAAATAAATAAATAATAAATAAATAAATAAATATCTATTTGTTACACAAAAAAAAGATAATAAAACACTTATTATTAACATCTTATACCTAATATATTATTTTCTATGACTACTACAACATTATTTACTTCTTACATACTAAAATTTAGATTTAACAACATTGAGATATAATCCACGAAAAACTGCAAGACTTTTAGCTTCCTTAACAATTACCGGGAGTTCATTGAACATTTTAAAACCTTTATAATAAATATTGTTTTGTGTTTCTGATAAGTGTGTTTTAGGAAGCCTAAAATCGTTGCAGTTTCTCGTAGGATATAAATGAATGAATAATATAAATGAATGAATTTGGTTGCTGATTTCTTAATAACCAAATGCAAACATATTTGATCATTCTTCTTTTGGTTGCGGATTTTTTACTAACCAACTACAAACATATCTGATCATTCTCCTTTTGGTTGCGGATTTTTTACTAACCAACTGCAAACATATCAGATCATTCTCCTTTTGGTTGGGGATTTTTTACTAACCAACTGCAAACAAATCTGATCATTCTCCTTTTTTTTATTAACGACAATTAAAATTACAATGTTAAGTATATTATTCGCAGTCCTCCTCACTAGGTATTCCTGTTCCGAGGCGGACTGTAGGTTTTTGTATAGGTGTAGATCGTGATTTCCTTGTTAATTTCTACAAAATTTTTTTTTTTTAAATTGTCTTCACATTTGTTCAGTTCATAATTTTATTGATTTCCTCATCTTCATGTTTACTTAGCCATAATTTGATTTCGTGTTTAAACTTTTGTGTCTCCGTTGTCTTTTGGTTGCGGATTTTTTACTAACCAACTGCAAACATATCTGATCATTCTCCTTTTGGTTGCGGATTTTTTATTAACCAACTGCAAACAAATTTTATCATTCTCCTTTTGGTTGCGGATTTGGAAACCTTATTGTCAATTCAGAGCAAAAAGTTGACCTAATATCGAAAATATTTTTTGAATGTAACATGTGTCGCGAAAAAAGCTGAAAACAAAGTAAATTATCTTCGTATTGTTATAAATTATCTTCAAAATAGATATTACATATAAGTACACATAATATACAGGCATATAATCAGTGGCGGTTCGTGGTCTTTTTAACAGGGGGTTCAGAAATTCAAGAGAAGATAAACATATCTAATTAAAATTTACTTACTGTTGTCCTTCGTCAAATAGTCGAATACGGCAGCAGTCACACAACTTAAATAAAGTTAGTGGGAGGGGTACCTACATATTATTGTTTTTAAATCACTTTACACTAGACACAATTATTAGATAATGAGAAAAGTTTTATTGGAATTAAATTATTTTTATAATTATTAATAAAGGAAAGATCGTTTACTCCAATTTTACACCACGATGGGTCGCCTCCAAAAACTAAACAGGGGAAGCAAAATAACCGATGGGTTTCCTCGCAACCACATAACCAAGTACACCTCGCGTACCACTCACGTTTAAAAACTCGAGTGAATTTCTCGGTTTTCGCGGCACAAACCTGGTTTAATGAGAGGTCAGGACGCGGAGGCCCTTTATTTTTAATTTCCAACCTTTTTTCATAAGTATTGGCATTATTTTTTTATAAAGACAACACTATATTCCGCCATTGTATAAAAAAATTATGACAAAATATTCGCGACAATCAATAAACGCAAACGCATAAATAAACATATCCGCAAACGCTTTCAATTTGAAATCCGAAAGAATACTGGAGAAGACAAAACACAAAATTGCATAACTAGCGACGACAATGGGGCGTTTGCCGAAACTTTCGCAAATATAATTAGGGAATATAACAACTTATCAAAAAAAAAAATACGAAAACAGAAATCAAAATCGGTCTACTTCAATAGGTAGTAGATTTACAAATGCCATAAGCAAACGGTTATAGAAATGCAGAAACAAGAAAACAAAAATATGTACAAAAATGACTACAAAGTTAAATACCATAAATATAACATAATAATATAACATAAAAAATAACACTTGCTTCCCTATGGTTCAAAGGTCAAACGTCGGCCAGTCATTCCGCGAAGTTCTCGGGTTTCTTCGGTTACATTCGTCAATGTTCGGAGGTCACGTGATATGATACCGCGTGATCGACGCACACAATTTGTCTTAGTTTTGCAAAGAAAGACCAAATTTTGTATAAGTCACCGTCATAGGGTCTGTACCGGCTAAAATTCTTTTGTATGAAGAGTTTGGCGCGGATTTCAACTCGCACGAACTTGGAATATGTATCGTATTTTTCGGTGGCGCGGGTTTTGAAGGCGAAATTTTAATAGCGTGCTATCTATAATGTGCTTATATTATTATAAAACAAGTTTGTTTTATTTTCTCATCTTTTTAATGGGGGTTCGCCGCACAAACGCACTTTAGAGAAAACCGCCACTGCATATAATTGATATAAATGTACGAAAGTCGATATTATAATAAGTAAGATAACATATTATATTGATAATCTTACAAGAAAAACCTGAATTCATTTCGATAAAAAAATGGTTTTGACTTTATGAGGTACATATCATTAAAATTCGAAATTTGAAATATGTTTTGATTTCACAAAAAGTATAAAATATACATATTTGAGTTACATTTTAATATAATATTAAAAACAGTTATAATATCTCACAGGTTGAGAATAACCGGAATTTTAAATAACCGTCCGCGCGCCAAAATCTTGTATCTTCATCCACCAAGATAAAAAGTTTATTTATCAAGTGCCAAATAACTAACAACGGCCGCTGCTCTTCGACTCTTACTACGAACCTTACCTTATTTTACTCTTACCGTTAAATGCATGGCGACTTTTGTTAATTAAATGTCACATGGAGACTGATTGGTTGTTGTCAATAATATTGTGCCAATGTTGTCTATAATTTTAAAAAGATGTAGCAAATGCAAGAGATCGTAATTTAAATTCGCTTATATTTACTGCATCATTACTATACAACAGGAAGCATACTTTCAGATTACTCACTGTAGAATATAGACGTCATCCAATTATTATTATTATTATCACTCAAATTCGCGCCCAATCCCACCACTTTCAACTCTTGAATTTTTAACGCGTGAAGTGGCTTGTTTTAGTGCTTTTTTACCTACATTTCTAAACTACCTCGAAACGTCAAACTGCCCTGAAGTGTTATCTCTACGTATTGGAAAAAATCATCGGTTGTGACGCTTAAGTGATTAACGAGTACTATCTTATAATATTATTAGCCATTTAAACATCACTTTTTACGTAAAGACTATGTCAAACAATATTATCATGAATACAAAGTGCATTATTTGTGAAAAAGACATTGACACTCCATCGGACTTTATTTGCTGTAGTATCTGTGAAAAAAGCTACCATCTTGGCTGTGCTGACATAACTGAAACGAAACGCCGTAGTGCAAGGAGTTTGCAATGGAAATGCAAAAAAATGTATTAAAAATAATAAAAATATCAAAAATAATGAAATAACATTGAACAACGAAAAAGAACCGCCATCTATCGCCAAACAAGCAAAACAAAACTCGCAATTCAAACAAACACAGAAAGCTTACCAACCTCAAATATAGATGGAGCTAATGGTCCATTAACCTCCCAACTGTTTTTAAGAGAGCTCACTGAATTTAAAACATCCATAATGAAATTCGTGGAAGACCAATTTGATTCATATGTAAATAAATACGAAGCTATCATCTCACAAACTAACGAAATAATAAAATCTATCCGACAGATCAACAAGAAGACTTAAAAAACGAATAAATGTTATCGAACAAGCACAAGAAATAGTCAACGATGAATTATTTGCACAAAAAATCATATTAATATACTACTCAATACTATTTCTAAACAAGGGGAAAAATGGATAAATTGGAGTATTTAAGCCAAATCTGTAACATCAAGATAAGAGGTGTCCCGGAGTCTGACATTGAAAATAATGCAGAAGTTCTCAAAAAAATCTGTAATATCATCAACTACGAAAATACCGATGTGCATTCTGTAATAACAAAAATAAACAGGATGGGACCGAAGTTCTCCGACAAAAATCCAAGATCTATCGTGGTGACATTCAATACCATAACATCGCGGGACGAGTTCCTATCCAAATTCAAATCTTACAAGAAATCCACTACCAATGTGACAAACAAAATAAATACAAGGGCCCTAGGATTATTGCGAACCGCAAATCACATTTATATATCCGACCAATTAACTCAGAAAGGAAAATTTTTTCTATCTCAAAAAAAAAAATTTGCTAGACACCATAATTATAAACATGTTTGGTCCATAGGAGGGCGCATTTTTTTGAGGAAATCTGATATATCCAAGACAATTCCAATAAATAATACTGCCGATTTGGACCGTGAAAAACGTCAATTACTGTGACTAATGATACAAATTACTGTGCTGCTATACCACTCCACTATATTAGACATTAATGTTTGCTTTATAATATTTTTTATCCGTTATTCGATAAAAGTCAATATGTATTCTTACTTTCCCTAATGGATACTTTAGACAAGATAACACATACTCAAAATAATGTACTCTCTCTACTTATCATTATTATTATTATATAGATCGACTGTTTTTTTATTTTTGTTTTATGAGTCATAATACCACCATGATATTGTACACAAGATATAAATTATTCTCCTCTCATCTATCAAGTATTTACATTAATGTTTGCTTTATAATATGCTTTTATCCGTTTTTTTATAACACGCAATATGTATTCTTACTTTCCCTATTGGCTACTTTCGACAAGATAACACAAACTCAAAATAATGTACTCTCTCTCTCTACTTAATAATTATTGCTCATACACAATCGAAACATACACAACAGCTCATGTTCGATTCTATCGTAAAATTTTAACGATTAAACATCACAAATTAAAACATTAATGAGATATATTATAGACATAGACAAATCACACACTTACATTCACATATTTTGGTTCCTTGGAACGGGCAATTTTCCTAGTTAGGAACCAATAATTTCGACCTGATAAGGTACAATAATTTATAATCACTAAAAATATTTTAATTATATCTTGTATCATATTGTATTGTGTGTAAATCTAAAGGAATAAATAAATAAATAAATAAAATAAATAAAAATTTAAACAACTATGGTAACCCTATACGAACTTGTGAAAACTAATAGAGGTGGGCGTTGCCCATTTACAATTCGAAAAACGGTATGCTAAGCCTTAAATGAAATCATTCCGACTTTATCACCATTATCGTATATATATTTATAATTTTTGTTTTTGAATAACCAATTGTATTATGATATATGCATAACATTGTATTATTGTTTTTATATTTTCTTATTTATGTTACCATCATAATAAGGGCGTTTGCCTAGTTTGGGGGTATGTTTAATAAATAAATAAATAAATATAAATACATGTATTTTTAACATGAATACGTCACAAGAGTCAGGCAGTGGGACTATGGCATCTCCAATTGGGGTATGTTGTGAGGCTGAAGGAAGTATGAAGAAGAAGAAGTATTCACAGACAGAAGTATGAGAAATAGAATGGTTCTCAGATTTCATCACCATACATGGATAAACCCATGTCAAGCAACATTACTATTAATTACAACATTTCCTCTTTATGACCATCAGAAATATTCTCTCTGTAAAAGATATGAAATCAATATACAATTCCATGTGTAATTCTTTACTCGAATATGCATCCCTAGGTTGGGGTGGCTGTGCCAAAACAATATTAGACTCCCTGGTTAAAGCACAGAAATCACTCCTAAGAGTCATCCTCAAAAAACCATTCAGGTACCCCAGTGATGCATTATTCACGGAAATAAAAGTTCTCGATGTTAGACAACTGTATATTAGAAAGATTATATTACTTGCACAAAAACAACGTCAACACTTCCCTTCCATCGACCACCTTCACGACACCCGACTTTCAAGGAATAATCCAATAGTCTCAATAAAAACCACGACGTCCCTTGGGCAACGGCAATTCTCGTACTTAGGACCTAAATTATTTAATATCACTCCTAATGCTTGGAAAACGAAAAGTACAAATGTTTTGCGCAAATTGGTCAACGACTGGCTCCTTGTTTTAGGGAGGGTAAAAAGTGAAGATATGTTGATCAATAGATAATCTCATTATAAAAAATATATATGTACATTATTGTCAAAACACTGATACATAATTTTTTAAAGTACTTACAATACAAAAACACATATTTATCACCTCTAAGCACAATTGTCAATTCTGTATTAATCTGTACTTTATTTATCAATGCTATCGATTATCTTCTAATCATCCAACTATATTATAAACTTATAAACTACCCTTCCCATTTTTTCTACCTTACTACTCCTGTGGTGATCTGTCTTTTTATTACTACTATCTGGCTGTTATTTACTTTTCCGGTTTGTTTTATATTAAGTACTAAATTATAATATGAACTAAACTTTTTTCAATTTGACTGGCCTAAAACAGGATCCATTCCTAGTTGGCTAGTCAAAGTTTCCGCATGTTTTATTGTATGATTTTTATGTGAAATAAATTTATTATTATTATTATTCTGATTGGTGGTTTTTCATCTGGGCGATACTGAGAGTATCACAACTCTGGAATATGCCGAAAATATAGTCGATGTACTTCAAAAGCTGAATAACTGTCTAATAAAAATCAACCCGCAAAAAAAAAGTTTTTTTTCTTAGACTCCCTAGAAAAAAAATGTTTTGACTAATTAATAATCCTTCCTCGTCAGGGCCTGGGGTCAACTGAGCCAAATCCCGATTGGGTGGGATCGATATTGATTTCGTTCAATTACTGCCGCAATTTCTTACCAATTTCATAAAATGGCATACACGTTCGTGTGTGTATCCGTGATTACCATAATTGGTTGATAGAATTCATTGTAATTGACAACGAGTCGATCGTGTTTCAGCCGGTCGATGTCAGGAAGTGAGCTCCTATTTTTCCTCTCCAAGATTTACATTAATTCAATATCGGAAACAAAAGTGAAATTCAAATAGTTGCATTCAAAAATGCTTTTGCTCTATTGAAAAAGAAAAATATAGTAAGCCCATTTTAAAACCAAAATAAATTAGATATCTTTAGCAGATATGCGGAACGTCATTTACAAAACCATTTTTATATTTTATGCAGTTATTTAATTTTTCAGTGGGTGTGGCTTCTATATAAGTAGAGGAGAGAGTGAAGGTATGAGACAATTTTAGTGAAAGTAGAAAATGGAATTTGTTTTGAAATAATAATAATTAAAACAGAATACACGTGAATAAATGACAAAAGCACTTCTCTCTAGTATGCGCACACGCGATTGGTACGTAAATTAATTATTTGAACTTTTTATATTACTTACTTCAAAGAATGTGTTTTTTCTTGGACCAGGATGTATATATGTGCTCGTGTATAAAGTGAACATCGAAAATGAGGCCATTAAATACATAATAAGCTGAAAAATTTATATTATGAACATCTAAAAATTAGTATTCAAATGTTAGAAAGAGAAAATGCGGGAGATATTACCGGAAAACGGATAATATTGTTAGAAATGCAACAATTTTCAGATAATTTGCCATAGAGCTGCATCAGTGTATTGGTCTCGTTGCATATTTTAATTGATTCGGATAAATGTTCTGCTTCTTTTGAATCGTCAGTATATCTTCTTAAAAATCCTTTAATTTTTCTTGTGGTTTTGTTTATGTACAATATCATGACATATATTTCCGTGCAGAATTTTTGTATATTTAAAATACATATAAATGCTTGCATAATTGTACTAACTGTGTAAAATGGCAACTCAAATACTAAGATGCAAATTATGTTACAAAAAATTGAGATGAGAAGTGTAAAAAAGTGAAAAAATATTATTTTTATGTACGGCAGTTCTAAATGATTCCATTTTCGAATTATTCTTAAATGACTCTCGACTTTAGAATAATTTGAAAACATTTTGACAGTGACTTTTCCAGAAACAAACGACGACGTTATCCACACTAGGATAATACACAATTGAGCCATTATGTCACACGCAGAATCCAAAGCATTTTTTAGACCTTCAACACCATTTTTATTTGCTATCAGATCGTCATAGGTTGAAGATATCCCAAAAATGGTATACGTGCAAACCAGAATACATAAAATTTTGCGAAGATTACCAACAGGAATACACTTTTCTCCGTCAAATTTGATTGAGCTTATTCCCACCGCAGAGTATAAAATATAAAGTGGTTTAAATAGTTTAAACAAGATTTTGCTATCATTTTCCTGGCACATTACACTGAAATTACAAAAAAATGTACTGTGGTGTGACCTGTCAGTCTAGAAATGAAACGTATTACAATATGGCAATTAATTGAATAACATTTAATATACAAGATTGTTTAATCATCATAAGTGTTTAGTTAAACGATTGCCGTAATTGATTAATTTATTTCGTAAATTTGCTGTTCGATAATACTATAGGTATGAAAGTGTAAAGGACACAATTTATTTATTCTAAAAGAAATTAAACTTGTCATAATCGAATAATAACAAAATATATAAAATAAATACGGGGTGAAATGCAGATCACGCCAAACTCTGGGAATTGAATAAAAATGCACTTTCTAGATGAGAAAAGTGTGAAGAAACTCATTAAAAAAAGAATTAAGGCGCGGAAGAATAAATTGAGGGAGATACAGCCGATCAAAGTTTAATAAAATTGCACTTCGCGATCTGAGGGTAAAATTCGGTTTATGGGAGTATAACCGAAATTGAACTTGATTTAGACTAATTTAGGGCTGGGGAATCCGAATCTGAAAGAATTAGGTGGGGGTCGGCACTATTAACTGAGTTATAGGGTTTTGAAACTTCGTACGCGATACATAGGAACCATGTTTTATTTATCAATTATGACTTAAGAAAATCAAATTAACAACTATTTACTTTTGAAATTTCAGTAGTGCCAACCAAAAAAAAAAGTGTTGCCATATAATAATAATATTTTTTTACAAAATAGGTTAGGTGTTTAGTTTGGGTTAGAGTAGGCAGAAGAACATGGGAAAAAGGTATTAGAATTAAATCACAAACCTAGCGTAGCCCACAAACTACTTGAAAACTGGGATATAACTCTAAAGGGGACGCGAGCAGGCGTTATTAAAGGGGCAATTTTGTGTAACAGGAAATAACATGGAAAAAAGGTATTAGTATTAAATCACAAACCGTCTATACAAACCTAGCGTAGCCCACAAACTACTTGAAAACTGGGATAAAACTCTAAAGGGGATGCGAGTGGGCGTTATTAAAGGATCATTTTTTTGTTATAGAAAATCACAGTTAGGTTAGGTTATATATATACATAAATTAAGTATTTACAAGATTTTAAATAATAAACTACCAATCTGGCAAATGATATTTAATTTTCAGAATTTTCCATGCATTGATATTATTATATGGCAACACTTTTTATTTTTTGGATGGCACTACTGAAATTTCAAAAGTATTAAAAGTTTTTAATTTGATTTTCGTGACAAAATATGGCGGCGGACTGTCCGAATATGGTGATAATATCAGATCGCGAAGTGCAATTTATTAAACTTTGATCGGCTGTATCTCCCTCAATTTATTCTTCCGCGCCTTAATTTTTTTTTTAATGAATTTCTACAATCTTTTTTCATCTAGAAAGTGCATTTTTATTCAATTCCCAGAGTTTGGCGTGATCTGCATTCCTCCCTAAATACGAATCAAATTCATTTTTAGAAAGAGAATTTTATAAAATATATTGTGATAAAACTATGCTAACAGACCAAACGATTAGTCATAATAGACACGATATAGTTTTACATGACAAAATTAAAAAATAACTTAAATTATTGATGTCGCTATTCCTGATTCCTGTAATATTAAAAAATCTGTTGATCAAAAAATAAGAAAATTCACAGATTTAGGAAATGAGATAAAAATAATTTGGCTTTCTCAGACTATAAAAATATTACCATATGTTATTTCGGCTACTGGCATTATACCTAGCTTTCTCAATAAAAATTTAGGCGAATTAGATCTATCAAAAATTTATATATTAAAATGCAAAAATCAGTCATTTCATATACATGTAGGATTACGAAAGATTTTTTAAATATTTATGTTGAGGGATCAGTAGGATTTATAGGCCCTGTTAGGAGTTCTACCGAGCTGAACCCTCTGATATGAAAATATCTGGAGTCGGTGAATTATTATCCCATTTGATCGCTGGTGAGTTGACGTATTGTTCTTGTATTGTTTTATATTTATTTTGATTATACAATGCACTTGCATAATGTGGATTGACTAGATGATCATTTGTAGAAAAGTGTGTGGAAGGGTTTGGTTTTTTCTATGGGGAAGTTTTAACCCCGACATAAAGTCGGAAAAATTATTGGACTCTGCACGTGCACACTGGTCAGAATATCATCTGATCTGATAAAAATATCTACGATTTTTAGACGAATCAAATTAATTTGCTAGATTGAGACTACGCATATAATATATATATATATATATATATATATATATTTTTATTATTTAATAAATGTTTACAAGTTATATGTTTAGACATTTTTTTTAACTACCATACTAGGCTAATGCCCGTGTTGTGGTAGTTATACATGAAATAATAATAACAATGACATAAAAGAACTAAAAAATACTTATAGTAACATAAGTATGTAAGTATAAATCATAATGAAGTAATAAAAATAACTTAGAAGAACTAAAAAATACTATTTTATAGAAACATAAGAAAGAATTAGAGAAAAAAAAGAAAAACAAATTTAATGAAAAACAAATTTAATGATAAATAAAACTAAAAACAAGTATATTAAAATTAATAGTAAACTGAAAAATAAAGAAAAAGTATATGTATATTAAAAAGATACAAATAAAAATTAAAAATATTAAACATTAAGATTAAAATTTAAACATAATTAATATAGATTGTTTAATGCATATAATTGTATGTGTGCAAGTTTATTTATCTTAGGTATTATCTATAAGACAACATGTTTATGTTCAACACTTAATTTTAATTTTCGTGATATGAGACAAGTTGGAAAAGAAGTTTTTAATTTTTTTGTGTTAGGAACTCATATAATCTTTAAAGAAAGGTCGTCCCCTTTCAAATATCCATTGATGTACACGAGCAGTAAATATGGATATAGAATTACTTGACTTTAAGTCGGTACTCAATGCATTGTATATTTTAGGCGCGATGAACCAGAATTGCCGTTGAGCGAAAGAGGTTTTAGTTTGAGGAACCACGCAACCCAGGTTTGATGAAAAGCGGGTGTGAGCTTGGTGTTGTGGAGCCAACAGTAGGTTATTTTTTCGTATGTAACAAATGCTTACCTTAGTAAATAACTGTCGTATGTCGTATATTATATCAACTAAGTAATATATTCATATAGGCAACAGTTTTTTAAAGTTTTATGTGACATCTCTCTTTCTCACAAATAATTTAAAGGATAATGTAATTGAATGTAGGTTTAATGACATTGAATGAAGTTGGAATGACATAATACATTTGTTTCTTTGTCAATCCCAAAGAAATTTCTAATTTACTTTCTCTTCTGGCATTGAAATGTGTTGATATTTACAAAAACACTTTTTTATTATTTTATACAGAATCGTCATAATTTAAAAAATATTTTTGATGGGTACAAAAATATTTTTTTTTAGGAAAACCTAAAATTTCAATTTAATGTTAAATATATTCAAGAAGATATTGCAGTCCAAGAGTGTGGTATACCGTTGTTACATTATAAATATGGTCGGGTTAACCATTTCAAAACCAGAGTTCTTCCTAAGGAACTTGAAAAAAAAATTAACATCGCTTGATTTTGATTTGCGACCAATACAGTAAATATTTATTTTATTTATTTATTTATTTATTTTCTTAAGACATACACAGTACAATAAGATACAGTTAGATATTTTTAGTTATTACATAGTTGTAGTACCTATAACGTATGTCCATAAAATATCATTACGTAATTTCGCCTGAGATTGTTATAAAAGGAAGGAAGTGTATGGATAGATAATAATAAATTAATTGAAAACAAGAATTATAATAAGCTCACGAATTTTAATTGACTGTTAATACATAGGAGTTTTGAAAAATGAAGTGAAATTATTTTTGAAATATGTCATGCTAAGAAATTCAATAAGTTAGTTTTGTATGTTAGAAAGGAATCATGAAAGATGTCTAAATGTAGTAATTTTTCGTAATGGGTGTATGTTGTGATTGCTCGAGTAATTAGCTCGAGTTGTTTGCTGCATTGGTATTGTTGGCTTCAATGTGAAATAGTGTAGTGTGCCTGGTACGCCTCGTTGGAACATTTAAACCAATGACGGATAGCAATTCGGGACTATCTATTTTATTATTTAGCAGATTATGTAGAAACAACAGGTCTGACAATGTGCGTCTTTTTTGTAAACTTAACATATTATTTGTAGTTTTGTTATATTTCTTGAGTAAATGTTTCGAAAATTTATTCTGTATTCTTTCTACTAAATCTATGTTTACCTTTTTTGTTGTTTGTTTTTGGGGTGTTATGCCGTGTTGCGCTAACTCCTTCTTTAGCCGACGTTTCGGACAGCGTTGCAGTGTCCATAATCAGGGCAGATCCGGTAGATCCGAAGATGTGTCTAATCAGGGCAGATCCGGTAGATCCGAAGATGTGTCTACCGGATCTGCCCTGATGATGGACACTGCAACGCTGTCCGAAACGTCGGCTAAAGAAGGAGTTAGCGCAACACGGCATAACACCCCAAAAACTAACAACAAAAATGATTTTGGCCGTGAGAATCTAAAAACATACCTATGTATACCTTATATTGAGGATTCCATATTGTGGAAGCATACTCCAGTGGACTTCTGACCAATGAACAAAACAAAATTTTCAGAGTCTTAGCACTTTTGAAAACTTTACATATTCTTAATAAGAAACCTAGCATTCTGTAGGATTTTGAAATAATGTGTTCAATGTGCTTGTCAAAAATTAATTTGCTATCTAAGTAAACACCTAGATCTTTACACGTAGACATAGGTTGTAAAGGTTTGTTATTCAAGTTGTATGGATAGATGATTTTGTTTTTATTTCTAGTAAATGTAATCGAGTGACACTTAGATATGTTTAAGGACAATAAATTTGATTCACAATATACGCACAAATTATCAAGATCGCTTTGCAATTCCATACAATCGGGTAAACACTGTATAGCTTTATAAATTTTCATGTCATCCGCGTATAAAACAAAGTAACTATTTTTAAAGCATACGTAAATGTCATTTATGTAAATATTAAATAAGAGTGGTCCAAGATGCGACCCCTGGGGCACACCTGGGACGATTTCCGTTAAGCAAGATGCAAAACCATTGACAACCGTGATTTGGTGCCGATTATTGACGTATGATGCGATCCATCTATGGAGGTCACCGTGAATTCCTAGACCTAATAACTTTTGTAAAAGAATATAATGATTAACACGGTCAAATGCTTTAGAATAATCCGTATAAATGGCATCTACCTGGCATCGCATATCCATTTGAGCATGAAGAAAATTTGTAAAAAATTCAAGATTTGAAGTTGTAGAGCGATTTTTCATGAAGCCATGTTGATTATTTAAGAGTAAGGGTGAGATAGTAGAATATAATTGATCATAAACAATTTTTTCCAATACTTTACTTAGTATCGGTAATTTGGATATAGGTCGATAGTTTGAGACATCGTTTTTGCCGCCATTTTTATATATTGGGGTAATCAAGGCTTTTTTCCACTTGTCGGGAAATGTTCCTTCAGATAACGATAGTTTGAAAATAGCAAAAATGGGGGGTGTCAATTGTTTACTACAATAATTTATGAAGATCCCTGGAAGTTGATCATCCCCTGGTCCCTTTTTGATATCAATGGACTTAAGGTATTTGAATTTGATGTCTTCATTGATCTCGATTGAGTTGATTATGCTATTTGGATTAGAGCAAAGACTGGCATTGCTTGTATGTGCAGGTTGAGCATTCGAAAATACAGATCCAAAATACTCAGAAAATAAGTTGGCTACTCCTCTACTGTCATTATCAGTTTTTTCACCGTAAATCATATGATCAGGGATGGCAGGAGATTTTCTTTGAGAATTGACGTAGGACCATATTTTTTTAACATTATGCTGTATACCGGATTCTATTGTAGAAATGTAGGTTTTGTAAGCTGCTGAAGCGACTGTTTTTTGCCTTTTACGAAGCAATTATACTCACCAAGGAAAATTCTTTTTCAATAACCTACCAATAGAAATCAGAAGCATTAGGAACAAAATTCAATTGTTGAACTCCATCAAAAAGTATTTTAGAGATTGTCACACTAAAAATCTCACTTGTTTTTCTTCTTACTGAATACATATATGTTTACATATTTTAGTTAACGGGTCTGATTGCCATGTGTCTATATTACCTACACATACATATATATTGAAATACATGATTATAGTAAATAGTAATTGTAATTATATAAAATGTATTAACTGTATCAACTGCATTGTATTAACTGTACACGTGACTTTATTTGTACATAATATGTGAAATGTTAACTCTTCTTCCATCCACAAGCTAAGGCTTTTAATGGAAGACCAGTAAAATAATAATAATAATAATAAAAATATTCATATGAAAAAAAAAAAAAAAAAAAAAAAAAAAAATGAAAATGAAAGATAATCAAGGGGGTTCCGATGGCGCTTCCATTTTCTAAAGAATTTTAATTTTTCGTTTGTTATTTTTATTAAGGCTGCCGTGTACCATAGTGGGTTTTTTCCAGATTTCACAACTTTCTTAGGAATAAACGCTTCGATAATCTGTTCAATTATAACATAAAACGAATTTAACGCTGTATTTACATCCGGTGCATTTATAACGGTTGACCAGTCGGTTTCTTTCAGTCTCTCATTGATCTCTGCATAATCTGCTTTATGGAATAATTTTATTGTTCGAGGAGTTGAGAGGGTTGCAATAGTGGATGGAAATTCTAGTTCTACAATCAATGATTTATGATGAGCATCTTCTTTAACTAATGGGTGGTCGGCAAGCGACACATTAACTGAAGTGTTACAGAAGACGAGGTCCAGAATTCGACCGAATTTGTTAGGTAAATGGTTAAATTGGGTTAAATTTGCAAAAGATAAGCAGTTAAGTAACGCGAGTGCGCATTGATCTCTATTACTTGGCATTTGTTGATTATTCCATTCGATATTGGGCATGTTATAGTCGCCAATGATTAAAAACTTGTCATTGGGAAAACGGATTGTTAAGTCAGAAATAGTACTGGTGTGACTAGTAAATAATGCTAATCTTTCTGATGATGTTAATTTTGGACCGACGCTAGGTAAATACACACAGCACATATGAATATTATAACAATGACGATTCGATTTTGATGTATTGACAGTTATCCAGATATCCTCAGCGTCTGATTTCCAAGAGCAAGGGGTAACAAAAAAATCTTTTTTAATTGCTATGAGTATGCCTCCGCCAGTTGATTTACTAGTGCGGTGTATATCCCTATCATTTCTGTAAACAGAATAGCGATTATCAAATAATTCCTCATCTCGGATACTATCAACCAACCAACTTTCGGTAATGAAGATCAAGTCATAATCATTGAGCAGTATATTTTGATGAAATTCCTGTGTTTTCGAACGCAAACCTCTTGAATTTTGATAAAAAATTATTAATAAATCATGCATTGCGAATTTTCAGTAATTACATTATTATGTTCGGTTTCTGTAGAATATATTTGAAGAATATTATATTCTAGAGTTATGTTATTAGTCATGAGTCCACTGGGCTTAGCAAAGCACAACATACTATTAATATGAATTAAAGTGAGTGAGTATATTATAGAATGTAGTAGTGAGCAGTTAGTGTAATTATTAGCATGTGGGGTTAATGTAAAAAGGGTGATATTGAAAAAATTATGAAAAAAAATACGAAAAAAAGTTATGAGAGGATAGGTGGTTTAACATTGCAATGGTAGTTAGATAAGGTTTTTTAGCTGTAATTCGCATGAGACGTGTATGGGTGGTGATGTTTCGTTTTTCCGTAGGTAGATTTTTGCACTTCTTATCCATAAAAACTGATAGTTGTGTTCGTTTTTAAATGATTTAGCGCACCTCAATATAGATTTATTCTTCCGCGTGAGATGGTCGTTGACGAAGATCCTCTGGTCAGCTCCAACCATCCCGATGGCCTTAGTAGTGATTCCTTTTATTTTTTTGATGGCTGCGACAAATTCGTCCTTCTTCTTGCGGGAGGTGAATTTGGCGATTATGTTACCCGGACGTCCATCTGTCGTGTCTTGTGTACGATGGCGCTTACTGATTCTGCTAACGTATTCAATGTCGCTTTGATGGAGAGGGTATCCAATGACTGTTGCGATATTCGACATCATGGAAGGTAGATTCTCGTTGGTGGTCTCAGGCATTCCATGTATTTCTATATTGTTGGATAGAAGTTCCTGGTCCCTTTCATTGTTTCCCCTCTCTAACATGTAAACTGTTTGTTTTAATTCTGAGACCTCCATTTCTAGCTTATCAATTTTAGCTAATTTTTCGTTTATAGATTTCATATTACTTGAAAAATCTTCCAAGACATTATTATTATAAATGATGACTTTTTCGAATTCCGCCATTTTACTGCTCATTTTTTCTATTTGTAGCGCCATTTTTCTAATCTCAACAGTTAGGAGTACGTTGCTTTGATCTGAGGAGCAGGATTGGGTATCTAAATTGTCCAGGGTTTGGATACAATTATTGCACTCCCACGCATCCTTTTTACCTTGCGACATGCGTTTAAAAACACTTGCTGGAATATCAGCGCATTCGAAATGGATGGTGCATTTGCAGGTTGAACACTTTATACACTCAGCCAGTTTCAGCTGCTTAACGCAATATTTGCATGTTGTATCCATCTTATGTTTGGCTTGCGGCTGCAATAGATTACAATACTGTGGGTAGCTTGAAGATTTTTGAAGAATAACTAAAACTCTAGATTTAGCACTTTTTACACTCCAGACAAGCACTCACTTTCGTATTTTAATGCACTTCTATGAATATTATCAGCTGGTATAAAAATTGTAGGATAAGGGTCGATGTTTTTAGAAGAAAATATAAGATTAATAGGGAGCGAAATGACAAACGTCAGACTTGTGATGATTGTTGTTGTTGTGTGATTTATTCGTGTTATTTATTAGTGTTATTTATTTATTCTATTATTTAGATCCAGCTTCAGTCGTTTTACTTGAATCCATTATATGTTACATATTTATACATGTTACTATGTAAATTTTTATTTTTTTGCTTTGTTTTATTTTGCGACAGGTTTTTCCTTGCTAATAAATAAAGCCCTTTCAGACATGAAAATAATAATAAAAAAATAGAAAAAAAACTAAATACGCCAAAAAAAATATGCACCAATAATTGACAAAAAAATATTTAAGGTGTTAATCAAGCATAAAATGTGGTCTATATGTGGAAACAAGAGTGCGGCATTGAAAGGGTTAAGGTCCAATTTCATTCAAAATTGGACATATGGTCAGGTTTTCAATTTTCAGGCTCCCCAGAATACACACAGTTGACTAAATTTTCTACAACTGTTACTGAAAAGTCCAATAAAGATAACAGAGTACGACATGTTCAACATTGATCATTCATTGGCGATGGCCTTTGTTGGGGCTTTGAGTTCCTACACAATCATATTTCTATTGTTGCGAGCCCTTTAATTGGGTGGACCTTGGACACACAGAATACCCTTTTTACTCAGCCTACTTACATATTTCTGCTTAAGTACATACTTACAAGTTGATAGGTTTTATTTATTACATCATATTACATTGTATTTAGGCTAACCACATACCTAATATTACATTGCTTGCCTATAATATAAAAAATACTATATATCTAACAGTAATAATTAGGTAGGAAACTGTTTTTATATAGGTCACAAAAATAGCAACAAAGTACATGTGTAGTGTTATTAATTTAAAAAAAACATGATGAAGTACAAACCAACATTTTCTAAAGTTAACCTATCTAAATAAATAACAAAAATGTAAAGAACACAATTTATTTATTAACTAAAATATATTAATCAAATAAAGCTAAAAAAGTATTTTATATTGTACACGTACACTCTGGTGGAATTCTAAACTGGAGTATTATTATTGTGTACGTAGCGAGAAACCCAGCAAAAGAAATTATAAATGTATGGTTTAGGTCAATCAAATTGCACGCTGACATTCTCATTGGCTTGTCGTGAATAAGCTGTCGGAATTTGAAGAACTGCTTATATTCTGGAGTACCTAGAAGAACAAGAAAATGCATTGCATTTAAAAGTCAAAGTTATCATAAAACAAAACAACGTTTGAACAGAACAATCGTAAGCCAAAGCAATGAGAAAGCATTAAATTTATAAAACAATACAATAATTTAACAGAACAGTGATTAAAAACAGTGATTAAACAGAACAATGATAAAAAAAATGATTAAGCAGTACAGTAATACAAAAATGCTATGATCAAACAAAAAAATGACAAAACACAACAATGCCAAAACAAAACAATGACGAAAAAACAACAATGACCAAACAAATTAATGATTTGACGAAACGATTATAATACAAAAACAATGATTGGAGAGAAAAATAGTAAAAAAAATATGATATAACAGAACGATGATAAAAGAAAACAAAACACTTCGATTAGTCCGACTGCATCACATGTTGTGAAGGGAAGCAGTCGTGATTGCAATTTTCACACAAAGGGTCAAGGTGTGAAAATGTTCTGGAACTTGCTCATTCCGATGTCTGTAGACCCATGGAACAAATTTCTATTGGACTAGCAAAGTACTTTCTGCTTTTTGTAGATGACTATACTAGAATGGCATTTGTCCATTTCCTTATGGCCAAAAATCAGGTGCTTAAGTATTTCAAAGAGTTTATAGCTCTGGTTGAAACACAGACAGGCAGAAAACTGAAGGTATTGTGAACAGACAATAATTTTATTCTCTCAAAACAAAAGCATGTAGGTACACTTAGTTTCCTATAACTTATCCTAGATGTCGCTAGGAGTATCATTTTAATTATGTTATTATCATAGACTAATAACATAATAAAGATCAAATAGGGCATTCATTAAACAAAACATGATTATACAGAACGGTAATAAAAAACAACGATTAAACAGAACAATAATGTTTTGCAAAACGATGTTTTGTTACACATTGTACAATTTCTACTTTGAATTATTACTAATAGAAAATGTTTCTAACTGCGCTGTGAAAGACCTGGCAACATAGGATTTTGGCAGACCGGCACATGCCCAGGGTGGCGCATATTCCAGTCAATATGAGTAATATGACAGTTTTGATTTGTGGTTGATGATCCGTGATTTAAATCATGTTTTTGTTCATAATTTATATTCTTATGACCAACTATATTAGTGAAATTTAATATATTACTATTTTTTGAGTCACTTTTAATCCGTTAATAATGAAATGTAGTGAATTTAGTTTCATCTTTTCGGAAAAGCGATGTTATTTCAGACTTTAAATTGACTGTTCCATGAATGTGATAATAATGATTGGATTATTTGAGTAGCGCCGTTTCCGTGAGAAAATCGCCACAATAGTCTTTGATAATACAAATGCCTAATGGATGTGTAGGTAAATACTATTTCAAGAAATTAAGAAATTTATGCTGTGCAAAAGCGAATCTAAAATGTAAAATTTTATCAATATTTTTTTAATTCTATGAACGAGATAAAAAAGTGAAGTCACAGCTTACTCGCAAACTTTTTAAATAAAAAGACGTGTTTTTTTTTAAATTTTTTGAAATTATGTTACGTTTTATTCAAAAATGTTTGTGGAAAGCTTTAGTTAGTTTAAAATTCTGAAATTCGATGAGAAATTGTTATTATTTCAAGATTATACAACAGATAAACAACTCTCTTTGACTGGATAAACAATATATGTATCTTCCATTAACTTATTTTAGTTCAGCTTCTTTTTTACGTTATAATAAGTAAGGTTTACTTTTTTTAAATTCACTAGGTTTTTAGTAAGATCTATATAATTACCTTATTTTTTCACAACAAAATTAGTACTTGCCTGGGTTTGTATGAAGGCATCCTTTGTTGAGTGCGATTTGTAACCTGTCTGTTGCTCCTTGTAGCATTTCACCAACAGCACATGGAACTACTGTTGCATAGAAGAAGTTATACATCAAGCTGAACGTTACGTAAAAAGTCTAAAATTTTAATATTTTTGTTAATTTGAATATATGCGGCCTCCGGGGATCTGACAAGGTTGGTATTATATTGGCTTAGCACTTCTTATCTAGTACTGCTCACTTTCAAAACTATTAGCTTTTATGTGAACTACTTACTTCAAAGGAGGTATATTTTACTGCACCAGGGCTTATGTTTATACTCATGTAATATGTAAACATACAAAATGTGGCCATTAAATACGCAACAATCTGAAATTTTTTGTTCAATTTAACAGGTCAATAAAACGGGTAAAAATTTAAATACTTAAGCATCTCCGAATAAATGAAAAAAATTAAGATATATATATAAATATGTATACATGGTAGGTATTACCGGAAAACGAATAATATTATTAGAAATGCAACAATTTTCAGATAATTTGTCATAGAGTAGCATCAGTTTATTTGTTTCATTGGATACTTCAAATGATTTGAGAACATTTACTGCTTCCATTGATTTCTCGGAACATATTTTAGAGAATCGCCGTATTTCACTTGTCATTTTCTCTACATACAATAGTATGACATATATTTCCGTTGCAAACTTTTGTATCACCAAATCGCATGTAAAAATTTGGATAATGTTCAACATACGGTTAAATGAATACTGAAATGCTAAGATAGTAATTATTGCATACACAAGTATAATCAAAAGTGATATTAAGTGAAAAAATATTATTTTTAGGTATGGCGGTTCTAGAGAAGTCCACTTTTGAATTATTTTCAAATGGCTCTCAACTTTGCAAAAATTTAAAAACATTTTAACGGTGATTTTGCCAGATATAAACGTTGACATTATCCACACCATAATAACACTCGTTTGTGTCATTATATCACATAGTGAGTCCAAAGTATTTTTTAGTGCATCGATGCCATCTTTGTTTGTAATCAGAACTTTATATGTAAAATATATCCGGATAATGGTATAAGTGCAAACCAGAATGCACAAAAATTTGTGAAGATTACCAACAGGAATACACTTTTCTCCACTAAATTTGATTGAGCTTATTCCAAACACAGAGAATAAACAGTAAATTGGTTTGAGTATTTTAAACCAGTTTTTACTTTCTTTTGGTTTGCACATCACACTGAAATTCCCAAAAAAATGTGCTTACGTGTCAGTCCAGAAAGGAAACATGTAATATTATGTATTTCTTCCAATTGAAGTTTATTCGTGTACTAAACAAATACTTCTAAATAATGACAAATTATATAAAATAGAAATATTAACATAAACGTTCTATCGATAATGTTCACGTGTTTGTCAATTAGAAGATTTCTTAACTTGATTAATATGTTTGGTTAAGTTATTATTATTTTCACTAATCGGAATACAGTACAAAAATGTGAAGGACACAATTTATTTATTAAAAATATATCTTTATTATTATAATAAAATGAGAATAAATATTTTATTTATTTATTTATTAATCTTAAGTTAGCTCACATCCTCGTGTGTGCTAATAGTTTTATAAACATGTACATTGTTTGGCAAACATAATCTTTCTTTAAATATTTCACTAAAGTCACAAAAAAAGAAACATCAATAATTGAGATAGACATATTTTCTTAATTCATTTTTGAACTTATTAATATTTTCTATCACAGCAATTTCCTTCGGGATTTTGTTATAGAGTTGAACGGCCTGGTACATCAGAGATTTTTGGGTGATTGTTTTTTTTCTTGTTGGCAATCTAATTTGCTTAGAATTTCTCGTCCGTGTATCTCGTTATTGTAATTTATTTTTCTTTTCAGTTCCTTAGACATCATCCCTAAGTTAATTTTATGTATAAAAATAAGTACATTCAAATACACAGTTTGCTTCACCGTCAAAATATTCAGCTCAAAATATTCAAAATATGTAGTTGAGTTAAAATAAATTGCATGCTGACATTCACATAGGCTTGTCTTGGGTCAGCTGTCTGAATTTTATGAACTTCTTGTATTCTGGAGTACCTAGAAGAGGAAAATGGCAAAAGATATGTAAAGTATTTGAATCATCACGTATAAAACACATACGGAATACGGAACGGACGAGGTTCGGAAGTTTCCATCGTTTTCCGGACCAACGCAGCTGTTGCGACGACGGCGCACAGTGGGCGGAATGTGAAGCATCTAAGCATTAAAATGAATCATTAACATAAATAAGTTTTTTTTTCAACTTTGAGAATTCAAAAAAAAGCGCAATTTGCGCCACAATACAAAGTATGTCAAAAAATACAAATAAATAGTAGTATATCTGTGTGTAAGGATATAATGGCCAACCTTACGATTCCAGAGAGCCTCATTTTTGATGTCAGTGCCATACAAATTTTTCTTAAAAAATGATAACTTCTTCATCTGTACACGCAATTGCTTCATACGAAATTTTATAGCATATTACTATGATCAGCAGAATCCATTTCTAGCCAAAAAAAAATACCCTTGAAAATTCAAGTCTCTATGTCTATGAAAGGTGATTTTCAGCCCACTGTGCGGCGCGGCGAGGTATAAGTATACATTTGCAAACCGAAACGCGAACCGTACGCCCGTGCCACGAATTACAGGAAAGGAACGAATCAACTGCAACTTGCGGTTGCTTCGTTTCTTTCCCATATGTTGATGTTCAGTTCTGCAGTTCGGCTCGCGGATATATTCGTAGCATTATTTTATGTTGGTTCGAGTCGAAAGGCTCGCCCGTCTGATTGGAACGCTTACATTATTTTTTTAAATCAGAATTGTCCCTTTTTTATATGTTTGGAAATCAAGGTTTTTAAAACCAAGTTGAAATAAAACATAATAATTTAAAAAAATTAAAACTTTAATAAATCGTACACAAAAAAAACTGCCAGGCTGCTGGTCGGCAGATCAAGGAATTCTAAAATGGACATATTGTTCATTGTAGAATTGATCATATCGATTTAGACTAAAGTTATTCGTAGGTTTTTTAAAATTTATTATTTGACTATTTATTTTACAAAACAAAAAATATAAACGTACATATTTTTTTTACAGTGCTATCGATCTCAGTCGAGAAATCCATTCCACGTTTGGGGTGGGAAGCGCTGCCATTACAGTAATTCAAGTGCATGACGTTATAATAATGTTAGTCAACATAAATGAAATAATGGGGTACGTAGATAGCAATCAAATGATTACTTAACGTAAATAAAATATAAAGGCATACAGTTAAAAAATAATCAATAAATTGTGTTGTGAAAATGAATCAAGATTTTTTAGAGAACGTGTATTTTTTGCTTTATGTAAATACCTATAATGATCAGTGTGATGAGGATTAATTTATATTATAATAATTCCTTATCATTAATTATTAGATAATTATTTATTTTACCATTTTATAAACAGCAAATGATAGTGACGTTGAGCCGTAGCGGTTCTCAACATTGCGATGCATATTAGGGTGTGTCAAATTTTTGAAATAATAATAAATTTAATTAAAAAAATGTTATCAGCTCGCTAAAACGCATTGATATTTTTTTAAATGTAAAAACACATATTTTTAAATTATGTTAATTAAAATTTTCTTCACAATAATTTTACTTTTCAATTTTTGATTACTATTTCAAACTGCGTATAGTTGTCAAAAACAAACAATTTTTTCAATTATATAAATACTCATTTTCAATTATATAAGTCAGTCTATAATAACACCGTCTACACCGTTGCAATCAGTATCCCAAACTCAGCACCCAAAATACAGAAAATAAAACACAAATTAATAATCGATTATGATGCATTATTAAATTATCTTAATACAAAATTGGGAATATATTTATAAACAAACTGATGTTAACTATGCACTAAACTATTTTATTGATGAAATCAATACATACATAACGAAACATACAATAATAAAACATATCTCACACAATAAAATAAAACTCACTCCATGTATTAGTAACGGCCTTGTTAAATCTATAAATAAAATGAACCATCTTCATAAAATAGTGAAAAGTGACCCATTGAACGAAACTATAAAGCAAAACTATCACCGATTCTGAAATATATGCAAAAACGTTATTCGTAAATGTTAAGAGCGTTATTATAAATCCTTACTTGATAAGGATAATTCCAGCAAAAAATCTGTGAAATGTTGTCAGAGACATAACAAAAACTCAACGTAATACTGGCACATCTATGAATGAATTAAATATTGGAAATTTGACTATAACGGACCCTCAAACTATTGCGTGTCATACAAATCAATATTTTGCATCCATTGGCTAGCAAACAATATTTTGAAAGAGACTCTGAAATCAAAACAAACAATCCAACCTTTTCATTTGAGATTAAACCAACCACTGTAAAAGAGATCATAAAATGACAATGCATATTTATAATTTAAGCTTTGCTTCGGGAATATTTCCCGATCACTTCAAAAAATCAATAATTGTCCCAATTCACAAAAGCAGACCAAAATTTTTCGTTGAAAACCATAGGCCAATATCACTGTTAAGCGCAATATCCAAAGTCATTGAAAAGATCTTCAAAACAAGGCTAAGCGAATATATGGAGAACCATAAATTGTTAAGCCCAAACCAGTACGGCTTTCGGTCGGGTAAAGGAACGGATGATGCCATCGCATGTTTCACGGAAACTATAGCAGAAAATGTGGACCGGGGCAAGAAAACCATTGCCCTATTCCTGGACCTGGCCAAAGCTTTCGACACAATATCTCATAAAGTACTCCTACAAAGACTGAGAAATACAGGAATAACAGGAAAAGCTTTTCAATGGATACAGACTTATATTTCTAATCGATTCCAATAAACTAGAAATAATGTGGATATTAGCATTTCTTTAGAAAATAATTTTGGTGTGCCACAAACAAGTACGTTAGGTCCTCTTCTCTTCATCATATATATTAACGAACTGTGTAATCAACATATAGGTTGGAAATTTATTACGTTTGCAGATGATACCGTTATATTGTTTGAAGGAGACGACTGGAAGGAAACACACCACCTTCCTAACACCGGTATAAACATATCAAAAACCAAATACCTAACATTCAGTTCTACTATTGCAGGGCAACCCCAAACACCTCACCACCTTACAGTACGTAAAATTAACTGTAACTTTGGAAATAATAACCCTCCATGTAAGTGTGAAGCCCTTGAGTGTGTTAAATTTATTAAATATTTAGGCGTTATAATTGATAATAACCTCAAATGGAAAAACCAGATTGAAAATGTAGCTAAAAGATTGACATATTTATTTCATTATGGGAAATTTAAAAAAAAACAAGACTTGTAACAAAACATGTAACTCAATCATAACCTACCTACGGTTGCATTGGGTGGGGAGGTACAGGAAGAACAACTTTAAACCCGTTATTGAAGGCACAGAAATCTATTTTACGTGTTATTATGAAGAAACCTTTCAGATATTCGAGCGACGCTCTCTTCAAGGAATTTAATGTACAAAATGAAAACAGCCGAACCCAGACATCAAACCAGAAGTAAGGGAAGAAATGACCTTTCCGTTCCAACAAGCAACAGAGCGGCTTATCAAAAAACATATTCTCATATCTCGGTCCTAAAATATATAATAAAATCCCCTCTCAGCTGAAACTGTGTGAATTGTCATCCTTCGGTCCAAGAGTGACAAAATGGTTGTTGGATCTAGGCAGGACTGATTCCGAAATGTTATTAAAAAATGAAATTTGATAATTATTTATCACGAACGCCTTTATGTATCTTTTTTATGTATCTTTTTATGTATCTTTCATGTATCTTTGTTTTAACATACTTATTTTATCTAGTCTTAAATCCTGTATTCGTCTAGGATAACTTGAAACCTGTAAATCTGACTGTCCTAAAACGGGAATCCTTCCTAGTTGGACAGTCAAAAGCATAAAATGTAATCAATATTATAAAAAAATAAATAAATCTGAAATTAACTAAAAATACGTAAAAATCCATAAAAAAACTTTGCTCGTCACCACTCACTGTTTGATTTAATTTCACTTGTTGAGCTAGGATTCATATAAGAAGACTCAAATAAACATCTCTTCTTCCTTTTCATCAGCTTCACCACCCTCTCCTTCTGTTAATATACCCCTCCCTCTCTTGCTGCTATAATGATGATTGACATGTTTATACTTTGGAAAATATATAAAACGCTTTTGCAGGAGCGAGGATCAGTGTACTTCGGATACTCTTTGACATCGTCTGGGATTGTTTAAAACAGTGAAAATGCTGTATGTTCCCTTTTGGATGATGAAAATTGTCAAATGAAAAAATTGTTGTAGTTGTTTGTGAATTAAAAGAAAAAAATAAATTATTTTAAGAAAGGAAAAGAGAATCAGGAGGCCGATGCAATGGATGAAATGAACTACCATTACGACAACTAATGACTTCTTTAGATGGACCGACCAGCTTACCTGTAGCTTTATCGGGACCAATTATTGGAAATTAATTAATCAATTAGTTACATACGTAGTGCTTATGTAAAAACGGGGTGTGGGGTCAGGTTAATCGCAGCGCTTCTAGTTACCTACGTCATTTTCCCATTCAACCATTTGGTTGTTTCCGTTTCATTTAAACGATCACAGCGAGTCCTCCATTTTGTCTACACTATTTTGAGACTATTTGTTTTTTTGACTTCATTCCTTTTTTTTCAATTTTTAGGCTCCCCAGAATACACACAGTTGACCAAATTTCAAAAACTGTTACAGAAAAGTCCAATGAAGATAACGGTGTGCAACATGTTTGATGTTGATCATTCATTAGTGGTGGCCTTTGTTGGAGCCTTGATTTGAAATTATATTTCTACAGTTGCGACCCCATTAGTTAGGTGGACCCTGGACATACAGAATACCCCTTTTAATATACCTACTTATATATTTCTTAATGAAATAAATTAAAACACTCTGTTTTTACCGCGATAATCTTTATTTTTTTTAAATCGACATGTTTCGAGAACGATGTTCTCTTCATCAGGACATTGTACAATTTTTACAATATTATGTTGTATTCATTAATAATTTTGGTATTCCACGTAATATTATATTGCACATCGATAATATAAAAATACGAACTAACTAATAAAATTAAACAGATAGGAAACTGATAACTGCATTTTTTTAAATACATAGTTGTTCACAAACATTGCAACGAAGTGCATATGTAGTGATGTGTTATTAAATTAAATAATGCAGAATTAAGTACCTTCCAATATATGTAGTGCTGTGTTATAACACAATTTGTTTATTGTTTTAAAATAAAATACATTAATCAAATAGAGCTTAAAAGTATTTTATACTGTACACACACACACTGGTGTAGTTCTAAGCTGAAGTATTACTACTGTGTACGACGCGAGAAACCCAGCAAAAGAAATTATAAATGTATGGTTAAGTTTAATCAAATTGCACGCTGACATTCTCATTGGCTTGTCGTGAATAAGCTGCCGGAATTTGAATAACTGCTTATATTCTGGAGTACCTAGAAGAGCAAATAGAATGCCTTGCATTTAAAAATGTAACCATAAAAACGATTGAGAAGAACAATTGAATAACAAAACCATGATTAAACAGTATGCTACTAAAACAATACGATAATTGAAGAGAACAATGATAAAACAAAACAATAATTAAAAAGAACAATGATAGAACAAAACAAAAGTTAAATTGGACAATCATTAAACAATACATGATTATACAGAACGGTAATAAAAACAATGATTATACAGAACAATGATAGAACATTACAAAGATTACACAGGACAATCATTAAACAAAACAGCTAGGTATGTAGTAACTGGATAGTTAATAATAATTAAAGTTTCGACAATTAAGAAAAATACTTTAACAGCCTTACTAATAAAAAAATCACTTCACAACCGTTAAACTGTTATTTTTTATACATTGTACAAAGACTGTTAAATTTCTACTTCGAATTATTACTAATATAAAATGTCACTAACTGCGCTGTGAAAGACCTGGCATCATTGAATTTGGCAAAAGACTGGCAAATGCATGGGCAGGCTGGCGCATATTCGACCAATATTTGTTATATGACAGTTTTGGTTTTGGTTTGTGCTGGATAATATGTGATTTAAATCATGTTTTTGTTCATAATTTCTATTCTAATGACCAATTCACACAATTAAATTAGTATGATTTGATATATAACTATCATTTGTGTTAGTTTAAATCCGCCATGTAATGTAGTGAATTTACCTTCATGTTTTCGTTATTTAAGATATATACTTTCTTAAATTTAACGAACGAAAGCGATGTCTTTAATAATATATCATAAATGCATTATGAATTTGTGGGTAAAAAAATATACATATAATATCAATAAAGTGGTATTTAAACAAAGTTATTTTATTTTAATTATTATAAAAAAATATACGTTTATATGGTGCAAAAATTATTCTAATATTTTTTTTTTTTTTTAAACAAATTCAATTTATTCAATAAATAAATTTACAATGTGTGATATACATATATATATATTTCACTAGTAATAAGATAAGATATTATGATATGATTAATATTTATTATTTTTCAATGTTCTCCCATAAAAAGCAATTGCTTGTGTGTATGGGATGAGGTATTATTTGTTTAGTTTCTTAGATTTTTATTTAATTTTTTAATTTTTTGTTTTTGTTTTTCTTTTATTTTTTTTTTAAATTTAGTTTAGGTTTTCAGTATAATTTTTTAATTGTGTTTTGAATTCTTTGAAACTATCATTTAGTGATCTTATATTTTCTGGCAATTTATTGAAGAAATTTGTTCCTAAGTATTTGTAGTTTTGCTGACCCAAAGTTTTTTTACAAATCGGAATTGGTAACATGTATTTTTGCCTGAGATTTGCTATGTTTTTGAATGGTACGGTTTTGTTTAGGATATCATCTTTGTAAACTTGTAAGGTTGCGTGATACAGGAAAAGAGTATTTAATTTTCTGACTTTAAATTCTTTGAAAATGAGTTCAGATGAATATAAAAATGATTTCTTTAATATTATTTTAATTATTAGTTTTTGCGCAATGTAAAGAGGTTGTGTGTGAGTTTTATAGGCGCCCCCCATCCTATTATACCATATTGGATTATGGATTGACAGAATGCGAAGTACGTCATTCTCAGTAGTTCTTTATTTAGAATATGTCTCAAGCAGCTAAAAATTAAGGTTAATTTTCGTACTCTGTTTTGAGAATGGTTATATGTGGTATCCATTTTAGGCATTGGTCAATAGTGATCCCTAGATATTTGGTTGAAGTTTTAATTTCAATATTAGTACATAGTAAGTTACAGTGGTGTTGTTGAGTGCTTGGTGCAGAGTGAATTCGAATGTTTATTTCATGCGGCGTATTTGGTTTGTTTATGAAAAATGGTACATAGTGTGTTTTTTTAGAGTTTAACGTTAGTAGGTTATTGTCAAACCATGTTTTCAATTCATTGATGTCTGAATTAGCCTTTTTGTTCAGTTCTAACCATGTGTTTGCTTTTAGAAGAAGCACTGTGTCATCTGCATATGAGACAATTTCCCCGTATTTAGCAACTTCAAATATATCATTTACATATAATATGTCCGATTTCTTTGGTTATTCTCTGGGAATGATTATAATAATTTGAATTTTTATGAATGAGATAAAAAGTGAATTGAAGACTCTCTTGAAGACTCCTTAAATAAAAGTTGATTGTTTCTGTTGAAATTTCTTTGAAATTTTACGACGTTTGAATCGAAGATGTTTGTGGTAAGCTTAATTCCGAAATTCGATTATTCGAAAATTGATATTATTTCAAGATTTTACCCTCTTAGACCGTATATTATTTTCACAACAAAATAAGGTACTTGCCTGGGTTTGTATGAAGACATCCTTTATTAAGTGCGATTTTTAACCTGTCTGTTGCTCCCTGTAGCATTTCACCAACAGCACATGGAACTACTGTTGCATAGAAGAAGTTATACATCAAGCTGAATGTTACGTAAAAAGTCTAAAATTATAATATTTTTGTTAATTTGAATATCTGCAGCTTCCAGGGATCTGACAAGGTTGGTATTATATTGACTTAGCACTTCTTATCTAGTACTGCTCACTTTCAAAACAATTAGCTTTTATGTGAACTACTTACTTCAAAGGAGGTATATTTTACTGCACCAGGGTTTATGTTTACACTCATGTAATACGTAAACATACAAAATGTGGCCATTAAGTACGCAACAATCTGAAAATTTTGTATAATTTAACATTTAAATGAAACGGGTAAAAATATGCACCTCAGAATAAAAAAATTAAGATATACAGTGGAACTTGGTAATAACGATCACGGCAATAACGAGTTCACGGCTGTAGTGAGCAATTACAAAACGATATTTTATTTCAGGCTTATCTTCGTATAATTGTTGACTGTTAAAACGAGGTCGATTCACTGATTTACTGTGCAAATAATTTTTTCAACGTTTTGAATACATTAATGGGTCGTTGGGTCTGAAAATAAACTAATAATTGGAAATTATTCTCGAAGTATGTAGTAACAAAGGGGCAGCACAACGGTGGCTGTTGGGAATTTCCTATACCTTTAGGGACGGATTCATATTTTTACTACCTGTGTAATATTGTCGGCTATTTGAAACATTGCCATCCATCAGGCACTATGTAAAAATGTCATCAAATTTGCGAAAGTCATGCAAAATTTCAGTATTGCAATTTTTTTTCCTTTTTACGCCACTTTGCCTATTTTTCAAGCAGGACGCAAACCAAAAGTGTTTTTTTTTGTTTTCTTTGAGGGGGAGGGTGTTGAAAGCGAAATTCAAGATTTAAGGTATCTGTTGATGCTTTTGAATTTCGTGATATGCAAACCAGTTCTTCAAATTTGATTCCATTTAGGGCATGCAACGTAAATGAACAAATCTCTATAAAACAATGTTCTCAGCCAGGGTTTTCAAGAATTACCCCAAACATTTTTCTCTATAGCCAAGTGAAATTACATGCGGGCTGCAAGAATTGGGCCATGGGTTGTGCATCGCTGGTTTGTGACAAGTAAAATTTTACAGCCGAGAAGCATAATAATCCCGCAAGCTAGTAATAAATGACAAATGAAGTATTACAGCGTTATAGTATGCACAAGCTAGTGATAATAGTGATAGACCATTTAGTGATATTATTCTTGGAAGTCTCGAACCAGGCGATGATTGTTGTAATATATTGGTTGATTTGGGGAGGAAATTAAGAAGGAGAATATACTGTACATTTGCGAATATAATAGTAGAGACAGGTAGGTAGGTACATACGACTGATATAACCTATTTTGGATATAAACCTATTTTGGATAAAACTAGAGATGGCTATAAGGAACAAATTTAGTCGGTCCCCTCGTGCTCGTCATAACCAAGTTTGACTTTATATACAAGGTTTTCCAATAAGAGGTGTTATTTTGATATTCAATCGTAAAAGATCAATGGTTTCATTGCTTGTGTGGCACGTAGAGCCGTCTTGTTGAAAGTAAACGTTGTCCAGATTGAGGATAGAGAGGCTTTTCAACAATAACTTTTGGGTTTTCCGAGCCCCAGATGCGACAATTTTGCTTGTTGACGAAGGTACCGAGGTGAAAATGGGCCTCATCACTCAAGATGATTTGCATTTGATTCACTCAAGTGAATTTTAATAATTTCAATGCGTTGTTGAAGCGTGTATCGTTCCATTTTTATTAATAGCGTAGTTTCTACTTGTCAAATGTCAAAAAATGACAGCAAAATAACACCTCCTATTGGAAAACCCTGTACATGCATACAGAGTAGGTATTACCGGAAAACGAATAATATTATTAGAAATGCAACAATTTTCAGATAATTTGTCATAGAGTAGCATCAGTTTATTTGTTTCATTGGATATTTCAAATGGTTGGAGAACATTGACTGCTTCCATTGATTTCTCGGAATATCTTTTGTAGGATCCCCGTATTTCTCTGCTATTTCCTCTACATACAAAATTACGACATATATTTCCGTTGCAAACTTTTGCATCATCAAATCACATGTTAAAATTTGGATAGTGTTCAATATACGGATAAATGAATACTGAAATGCTAAGAAAGAACTCGTTATATAGGCAACTATGATCAGAAGTGTAATTAAGTGAAAAAATATTATATTCAGATACGGCGGAACTAAAGGAGTCCATTTTTGAATTATTTTCAAATGGCTCTCGACTTTGAAAAAATTTAAAAACATTTTAACGGTGACTTTGCCAGACATAAACGATGACATTATCCACACCAGAGTAACACACGTTTGTGTCATTATATCACATAGTGAGTCCAAAGTATTTTTCAGCGCATCAATGCTATATTTGTTTGTAATCAGATCTTTATATGTAGTAGATATCCCGAAAATGGTATAAGTGCAAACCAGAATGCAAAAAAATTTGTGAAGATTTCCAACAGGAATACACTTTTCTCCATCGAATTTGATTGAGCTTATTCCAAACAGAGAGTATAAACAGTAAAGTGGTTTAAATATTTGAAACCAGTTTTTACTCTCCTTTGGTTGGCACATGATACTTAAATTACAAAAAGGTCTGTGTAGACCTGTCAGCGCAGAAAGGAAATATACAATAATATGGCAATCTTCTAATTGAATATTGTTCATGCGCTAAAAAATACTTTGATATAATGACACAAACGTCAATCAAAATAGTCAGTATCTAAAATAGAAATATTAACACGGCCCTATATTATTCTAACGTGGATAATGCCAATTGTTGTTCAATTAGGGGATTTCTTAACTTGATTAATATATTAGTTAAATTTGTTGTTATTTTCAGTAGATGCGAAAACAGTTAGTACAAAAATAAGTGATGGACACAATTTATTAACTAAAAAGATGATCATACAATATAATAATCAAATTAAAATAAAATAATTAATAATAACGAGTTCACGGCTGTAGTGAGCAATTACAAAACGATATTTTATTTCAGGCTTATCTTCGTATAATTGTTGACTGTTAAAACGAGGTCGATTCACTGATTTACCGTGCAAATAATTTTTTCAACGTTTTGAATACATTAATGGGTCGTTGGGTCTGAAAATAAACTAATAATTGGAAATTATTCTCGAAGTATGTAGTAACAAAGGGGCAGCACAACGGTGGCTGTTGGGAATTTCCTATACCTTTAGGGACGGATTCATATTTTTACTACCTGTGTAATATTGTCGGCTATTTGAAACATTGCCATCCATCAGGCACTATGTAAAAATGTCATCAAATTTGCGAAAGTCATGCAAAATTTCAGTATTGCAATTTTTTTTCCTTTTTACGCCACTTTGCCTATTTTTCAAGCAGGACGCAAACCAAAAGTGTTTTTTTTTGTTTTCTTTGAGGGGGAGGGTGTTGAAAGCGAAATTCAAGATTTAAGGTATCTGTTGATGCTTTTGAATTTCGTGATATGCAAACCAGTTCTTCAAATTTGATTCCATTTAGGGCATGCAACGTAAATGAACAAATCTCTATAAAACAATGTTCTCAGCCAGGGTTTTCAAGAATTACCCCAAACATTTTTCTCTATAGCCAAGTGAAATTACATGCGGGCTGCAAGAATTGGGCCATGGGTTGTGCATCGCTGGTTTGTGACAAGTAAAATTTTACAGCCGAGAAGCATAATAATCCCGCAAGCTAGTAATAAATGACAAATGAAGTATTACAGCGTTATAGTATGCACAAGCTAGTGATAATAGTGATAGACCATTTAGTGATATTATTCTTGGAAGTCTCGAACCAGGCGATGATTGTTGTAATATATTGGTTGATTTGGGAAGGAAATTAAGAAGGAGAATATACTGTACATTTGCGAATATAATAGTAGAGACAGGTAGGTAGGTACATACGACTGATATAACCTATTTTGGATATAAACCTATTTTGGATAAAACTAGAGATGGCTATAAGGAACAAATTTAGTCGGTCCCCTCGTGCTCGTCATAACCAAGTTTGACTTTATATACAAGGTTTTCCAATAAGAGGTGTTATTTTGATATTCAATCGTAAAAGATCAATGGTTTCATTGCTTGTGTGGCACGTAGAGCCGTCTTGTTGAAAGTAAACGTTGTCCAGATTGAGGATAGAGAGGCTTTTCAACAATAACTTTTGGGTTTTCCGAGCCCCAGATGCGACAATTTTGCTTGTTGACGAAGGTACCGAGGTGAAAATGGGCCTCATCACTCAAGATGATTTGCATTTGATTCACTCAAGTGAATTTTAATAATTTCAATGCGTTGTTGAAGCGTGTATCGTTCCGTTTTTATAAATAGCGTAGTTTCTACTTGTCAAATGTCAAAAAATGACAGCAAAATAACACCTCCTATTGGAAAACCCTGTACATGCATACAGAGTAGGTATTACCGGAAAACGAATAATATTATTAGAAATGCAACAATTTTCAGATAATTTGTTATAGAGTAGCATCAGTTTATTTGTTTCATTGGATATTTCAAATGGTTGGAGAACATTGACTGCTTCCATTGATTTCTCGGAATATCTTTTGTAGGATCCCCGTATTTCTCTGCTATTTCCTCTACATACAAAATTACGACATATATTTCCGTTGCAAACTTTTGCATCATCAAATCACATGTTAAAATTTGGATAGTGTTCAATATACGGATAAATGAATACTGAAATGCTAAGAAAGAACTCGTTATATAGGCAACTATGATCAGAAGTGTAATTAAGTGAAAAAATATTATATTCAGATACGGCGGAACTAAAGGAGTCCATTTTTGAATTATTTTCAAATGGCTCTTGACTTTGAAAAAATTTAAAAACATTTTAACGGTGACTTTGCCAGACATAAACGATGACATTATCCACACCAGAGTAACACACGTTTGTGTCATTATATCACATAGTGAGTCCAAAGTATTTTTCAGCGCATCAATGCTATATTTGTTTGTAATCAGATCTTTATATGTAGTAGATATCCCGAAAATGGTATAAGTGCAAACCAGAATGCAAAAAAATTTGTGAAGATTTCCAACAGGAATACACTTTTCTCCATCGAATTTGATTGAGCTTATTCCAAACAGAGAGTATAAACAGTAAAGTGGTTTAAATATTTGAAACCAGTTTTTACTCTCCTTTGGTTGGCACATGATACTTAAATTACAAAAAGGTCTGTGTAGACCTGTCAGCGCAGAAAGGAAATATACAATAATATGGCAATCTTCTAATTGAATATTGTTCATGCGCTAAAAAATACTTTGATATAATGACACAAACGTCAATCAAAATAGTCAGTATCTAAAATAGAAATATTAACACGGCCCTATATTATTCTAACGTGGATAATGCCAATTGTTGTTCAATTAGGGGATTTCTTAACTTGATTAATATATTAGTTAAATTTGTTGTTATTTTCAGTAGATGCGAAAACAGTTAGTACAAAAATAAGTGATGGACACAATTTATTAACTAAAAAGATGATCATACAATATAATAATCAAATTAAAATAAAATACATATTGTCAGACTGTACATGCTGGTGACGATCTCATTTGATCTAATATTACTGTGTAGGACGCCAGAAATCCAGCAAAAGAAAATATAAATGTGTGGTTTAGGTCAAATAAATTGCACGCTGACATTCTCATTGGCTTTTCTTAAGTCAGCTGCCTGAATTTGAAGAACTGATTGTATTCTGCATTACCTATAAGAGGAATAAGGCAAGAGTAATTTAAACTATTTCAATCACCACGCATTTGTGGGTCCGGCCCTGCGTCAAACGGCGCTTAACGCGAGTATAATTTTCGCCTCTTGTCAAAACCAGTCCACGCCAAGGTATACGTGATCACTGTAATCAATAATATTCGGATTAATTCATCGATGTATAATATTGAAATGAGACATGAAGCATAAAAAATGTTCAGCTTTTCCTGACCTCCAACTCTCGCAAAGCTCTAACTAAAACTACCTAATTCGATCTACGCGCACCGCTTATTGCGTTCTAATAGTGGAACAAGTTTCCACCAGATACTAGTACGCAGTAGCGCCTAGTATCTAGTAGGACGGTGTGTTAGATTTTAGGTATTATCAGCGCTTTGGAAATTCGGCGCCCGGAGCGAATTGCTCCATTTGCGCCTAAAAAAAAACCCAAAATCGGCTTCCAGTTTGGATCGCATTATCGTTTGGATCAAATAACGAATTATAAATTTATTTATTTTAGAAAATAAATAAATATTTTACATTTTAATATCAGAACTGAGTCATTTCTATACTCGCTTTTACCTATATTGCATGCAGTTGGCAATACTTTCGCATAAATTGTATATGCTTCAACTGCACCCAATACAGTTACAAGAAGGCTATAATAACATACCTCGTTTATAATAACAATTCAGATGAGCTCAATACTTTTCTTCTGCATGTGTTGCCAATAATTTTACTTTTAATTAGTGTTCCACTGAGTTATTATGTACAAACATATTATCACATGTTGTTAAATGCCCATAAGGGCATATATTACATATAAATAAATAATTAAATGTAGATTTTTATGTAGGTTGATGAGTTCAGGGTATATTTATAAATTATAACACAAATTTAATAGAATGTGACCTACCTGGGTTTGTGTAAAGGCATCCTTTGGTAAGAGTGATCTTAAACTTCTCTACGGCTCCCTGTAGCAATTCACCAATAACACATGGGGCTGTTGTGTAGAAGAAGCAATATGTTATGTTGAATGTTCCGAAAAAAACCTAGAATTTATGATTATTTTAAAGTTTTTTTACACACTTTTTAATGTTAACGGGGATTAAGAATTCTACTGAAAATCTGTGAAGAATTTGCTCACGAAACCAATATGATCTATAATGCGAAAAAACAGCACTGTTGGTCATAAAACACGGGGAAAACCCAAAAAACATTTCCCTAGTCTTTTTGAATGGTGAGATTCTGAAAACAGTAGAAACCACAAAATATCTAGGACATATAATCAACAACAAGTTAACGGAGGATGAAGATATTTACAGGCAGAGGCGTGTACTGAGTATAAAATGTAACATGCTCAGTAGAAGATTTCGGCTCTATAGTCCACGATTGAAAAGGACGCTCTTCTTAGCTTTTTGCACCACCCTGTACACATGCGAGCTCTGGGCTAATTTCAAGAAAAGAACAATGGAAAGGCTTCGGGTGCAATACAACAACGCTTATCGATTGATGTTCGGACTCCCCAGGCACTGCAGTGCCTCCTCAATGTTTACAGAAGGGCGAGTTCCAGGATTTACAGCTCTGTTAAGAACCAGGATTGCAGGACTGAGGGAAAGGATAAACCATTCCAGAAACATTATTATCATAGAATTCATCTGACTTCAGGATCAAGCATTGAAGACCATTGGAGAAAAAAACTTGCTCCCACAATCTTACATCCGATAGATTCCCGTGCTTCTCTGCTTTAATTTAATTTTTTAATTTTTTTATCTCTTTTTATTTATTTTAATATATGTAAATACTATTTGAACTTATATCCTTTATGGGATGTCTGGGATTGCGCTAACCTCCCCACATCCTGTAATAAAGAATTTATTATTAATGTAATGTATTTAAAATATTTATGTAAAGTATTTCAAATGCAAGTATTCATGATAAAACAAGTAAATTTAACATGAATACAGCAAAAAAGTCACCAGAGCTAGTGGGCCTATGGCATCGCCAATTGGGGTATGTTGTGAGGCTGAAAGTAGTGAGAAAGGGAAGCATTCGCAGGCGAGGAAAGTTGAGAAATATCTGGATATTCAGATCTCATCACCAAATACGGTTAAACCCATTTCAAGCAACATTAATATTCTGTATGGCGGTCGTTAAATGGATGTTAAAAAAATCAACTCTTAAAAAAAAGAAGTTATTTTACTATACGTATACAAGTTAAATATATTTAACTATACATACATAGTAAATATATTTAACTATACATACATAATAAATATATTTAACTATACATATATGGCGTCGAGAAGAATCCAGATTAACTAATTAATAATTAAACGCTCGACCTACTTAGTACCTACTCCCGAGTTTACGTTCTTGCAGCCATCGTAAACAAAACAAAGCAACCTACCTGCTTCAAGTATTCACTCGCCTACCGGCGACAATACGATCGCATACGGTCTGGTACATTACGACAACTCGCCAGAAGGTTCGAGTCTACCGCCTATGCATAATTGCCGCGCTGTCGAAGATTCCTGAAACACCCAGACTGTGCGAGTGCCTCGGATTTAGTTGCAATTCATCTACCTACTGTTGCCACCGGCCGTATAGTATAAATAAGCCCGACACAACGAGCAGTCAGTCAGTCATCAATCTGCCGTCAGTGGACAAATCTCGCGAGTGATGATCGGTGCGTCCCGCGCCCCCCACGAAGGACAATATACCCGGCTTCGCCCGTACAGTCATGGACTCAATCGGGACATCACCTTAGCGCCTTGGCCACGTCCCTGGCCAGCGCTACACGGATTACAGCGCCATGGTTCCAGCGTCTCTGACCAGCGCTTCATCCACGCATCATGACCACCACGAGGACACGCAGCATCCTCACTGGTCTACGCAGCTCCCGCTCAACCACCTAAAAGGTCCGCTGCACCTTCGGCCTTCCCGTCAGCACTGGAGTACTGATTCCCAAAATCCCCAGTGCCTGACAGCCATCGAGTCCCGGTAACCAGCGCCCGGCGTCGACTCACTGACCCGCGCTTGACCTGCCAACACAGCCAGCATCCGGTGAATACATCCGTCCAGCGTCTACTCTCGTTACGGCTACTCTGACTCAATAAACACAGTGACCTTCACGACACGCCTTTCATTTCGTGCCTCTCACCTGATCGCCAAACATACATAATAAATAAATTTAACTACACATACATAATAAATATATTTGGCTATACATACATAATAAATATATTTTAAAATATCGTTAATATTGTTTATTTAATATGAAATTCAACTTTTGAATTTTATTACATTTTCTTTTTCTATATTTGAATTTTATTTGATAATTTATGGATTTTTTAAGGTCTAGAAAATAATGGGTAATTTTTTAAATGTATTTTAAAAATAATTTTAAATTAAGAATAGTTTTTACGAACTTTACTATTTTTGAAGAGATAATCCTCATTAATTATTTATTTTTGTTTCCTACAGATAGCTGTAAGTATCGTGTATAAAAATAATATTTGGCTAATTTATATAGCGTCGTTTTCTTGAAAATTCACCTCAAAGGCGCTGTAAAGGTGAATTAATATTATTTACATATACTCACTTTTATTGTTTACATATTTTCCTAAGCTCTGTCGCTTTCTAATAATATTTTTAGTAGGTACTATAAAATTAAATTAAATTTGGACAACTAAATTTATATTTCTAAAGATTTGTATTTTGTACTTAAGTGCCCACACACCTAAAAACTATTTCAATATTTCATTGTTTCTTCCTTTGTTCTACAAATATAATAATATCATTTTCCCAGAGACGTGTAAAAAAATATCGAAAAAAATAAGAATTTGAAGAATCCACTGATTAATGGTTTCTTTCGGGACATCACAAGTCTGAGATTTTTTTCAGGGCATTTTGGAGAACATTTACAATTGTATAGTTAGAATTTCCACATTAATAAATCAGTATAAGACATATGAATCCTACAGTACTATATTTTTTGAATTTCTTAGGTGATAGAAATTACACATTACTAGACCAGAATATATGCCGTGAAAAATGAATCTCCAATTTTAAAATTTCGAATCTTTATTTATTAAATTATTATACAGTAATGGAAATAAAACCGCGCAAAAGATTTAAATTAATTAAATTTAAATAATAACAACAATGAAGTAGTTCGGTCGTTACAGTGGTGTATAATGATGTTGTGTATTTCTTTTGGTTTTCTTGCTTGCGTTGCACTGAAACGGATGAATTTGGTTTTATGTAGGTTGAGAGAGAGGAGATTGTTGTCTAGCCATTGTTTGACCTTGTTTAAACTTACTTCTGCTTTACTGTGAACAACTTTCCAGCTTTTGCCTTCAAATAATAAAACTGTGTCGTCGGCAAAGGTGATAATGTGGTCGGCAAGGGAACTGTTACATAGATCATTTATATATATTGAATAATAGTGGTCCTAGTATACTTCCTTGGGGTACACCGAATTTAATATTATCAGGGTCGCTTATAGTGTCGTTGATAAGCACTCTTTGGCTCCTGTTTTCTAAATAGCTACACAACCATTTGAAGAGTTGACTTTGTATACCAATACGCTGTAGTTTATTCAACAGAATTTTATGAGAAATAGTGTCCAATGCTTTTGCTAAATCTAGGAAGAGCGCAATGCATTTAGTTCCTCTGTCGATATTATTAGCGATAATTTTAGTCAATAGCATTTTCAGTGCCTAAACTTGGACGGAAACCGAATTGATTATTGGAAAGGATGTTATTGTTTTCTAGATGTAGGCTGAGTCGATTCATAACAATTTTCTCAATAATTTTAGATGCAGAGTTGATCAAAGAAACCTGTCGATAGTTGTTAATCTGTGATTTGTCCCCATTTTTGTGCAGTAGAATTATAATAGATTGTTTTAAATGATTGGGGAATTTTCCGGAGTTAAAACATAGATTACAAATTAACGTTATCGGTTATGCTATGGCGGGTTTAGTAATTTTTAACAGCTTAGATGAGACCTTATCAGGACCGCACGCATAGGATGACTTAAGCTCGTCAATAATTTTCATCACTTCTTGTGATGTAGTTCGAATGTAATCAATTTTATGACCGACATTACAGACTGTTATCTTAGCTAGATCGGTTTCAGTTGCGTTGATTTTATCGAGAATATTTTTTACCAGTGAGATACCCACTGACATGAAATAATTATTTGCAATTATAAATTATTCCCGCTTAACACCATCCGCCTGTTTTGATTTATGCAAGAAAAAAACATGGCCAAAAAGTGCCGTTTATTTTATTTAGTGGATGTTCAGGAAATTTTTTTTAATTTTTTCCGATCATTTTATAAATAACTTAATTTGCCACATTATACAATAAAATCAAAACTGAAAATGGGTTTGTAAGTAAGAGATTTTGAAATTTAAAGCAGTTTTCATAGGTTTTATACATTATTTTTTTCTGGGATTATAAAAAGATTTATCTAAAAGATACTCAATTATTTCAAAGGCCAAGATCTATTCTACTCGCAGTATTGAATAAAAGAATCTGAAACATTTCTAGGCGACCAAATTTTCAAACCAAAAACACATGATTTTGCATTATTACGTATGGCATCGCTTTAATGTAGAAAATGAAAAGATGTGTTGGAATTAATTTTGAAATAAATCACAGAATGGATATGTATGAAGCACCTCTCTCTAGTATTGTATACATGCGATTGGTACACAACTGAATTATTTGAACTTTTTAGACCACTCACTTCAAGAAAGGTATTTTCTCTTGGACCAGAATGTATAAACATGCTCGTGTACAAAGTGAAGATCGAAAATGTGGACATTAAAAACACAATAAGCTGAAAATTTTTAATATTATAAACTCATACAAAATGTAATTATTCAAATGTTGGAAAAGAAATGTCGGGATAATTTACCGGAAAACGGATAATATAGTTAGAAATGCCACAATTTTCAGATAATTTGCTATCGAGCTGCATCAGTGTATTGGTTTCAATAGATATTTCAGTTGATTCGACTAAATTGTCTGCTTCTGTTGAATCGATAGTATATTTTCTTATAAATCCTTCAATTTTTCTTGTAGTTTTGTTTATGTACAATATAATGACATATATTTCGGTACAAAATTTTTGTATCATTAAAATACATATAAAAGCTTGCGTAACTGTAACAACTGTGTAAAATGAAAACTTAAATAAAAATATCAACATTATGTTACAATAAAAAAAGACGAAAAGTGTAAAAAGGTGAAAAAATATTATTTTTAGGTACGGCGTTTCTAAGTAATTCCACTTTTGAATCATTTTTACGTTGGTATAGTTTAAAAACATTTTGACAGTGATTCTTCCAGTCACAAACGATGACGTTATCCACACTAGCATAACACACAATTGATCCATTATATCGCACAGAGAATCCAATGCATTTTTTAGACGTTCAACACCATTTTTATTTGCCATCATATCGCCACAGGTTAAAGATATCCCAAAAATTGTATAACAGCAAACTAGAATACTTAAAATTTTGTGTAGATTACCAACAGGAATACACTTTTCCCCGTCGAATTTGATTGAGCTTATTCCCAACACAGAGTATAAAATATAAAGTGGTTTAAATATTTTAAACAAGATTTTACTATCATTTGATTGGCACATCGCACTGAAATTACGAAGTACAGTATCGACCAGTTGGGCTAGAAATGAAACATACGAGCACAATAAAATATCAATATTCTAATTGAATAACATTCATGATACAAAATGATCTAATCATCTTAATTGCTTTTAATTCAATTAAAATATTTCTTAACACGATTAATCTGTTTTGTAAATTTGTTGTTCGGTAATACAGTAGGTACAAAAATGTTAAAAACAAATAGAAATGAAATAAATTATAACAATTAAATAATAATAAACTATATTGTTAATCAAAATTATTAAAAATACTCATAATTTTTGGTACAAACGTCTGACTACTTTACATCCTCTTTTGGCAAAAAATCTTTAAAAATTTGTCAGTCAACCTCAAAATTTTCCAAATTTTCTAACTAAGGGCATTACTTATATGTTGCCCAAAAGCGAAAATATTAATAATCCTTCTCAGTACAGACCCATTACATGTTTACCGACAATATACAAAATTTTAACCTCTTGCTTGACAGATTTAATATATACTCATTAAGATGAAAAAAATATTTTATCTGAACAACAAAAAGGTTGTCGCAGAAAACATATGGGATGTAAAAAACAATTAATTATTGATTCTGTAATTCTAAAACAGATTCAAACTCGAAAACGTAATTTACATACTTGCTATATGGACTACCAAAAGGCTTTCGATAGTGTCCCGCACTCGTGGCTGATCAAAGTATTAAATATATATAAAATTAACCCCATTATTATTAGCATTTTGGAAAATATTATGTCCTTTTGGAACACCAATTTACTTATCAATTGAAAAGGTTAGAAAATGGTAATACCGGGCATTTCAATTAAAAGAGGAATTTTTCAAGGAGACTCATTGAGTCCTCTTTGGTTTTGTTAAGCATTGAATCCTCTATCTAAAATGTTAATTCAAAGCAAGTTTGGAATAAAAATTAAGGGTAATACAAGGGAGAGTAGTTCAATTTCTCATCTATTATTTATGGATGATATAAAATTATTTTAGAATTCTGAACAAAATTTAGAGAAAGTGATCGAGGTAGTTAAAAACTTTTCAGATGATATCAAAATGACTTTTGTTTTAGATAAATGTAGAACGATCCATATAGAGAAAGGAAAAATTGAAGATGGGGACGAGAGTATATTTAGAAAAAATATCCAAATTACTAGTATGAAAAGGGACGAGGTTTATAAGTATTTAGGATACCCACAATCAAATAAATAAGACCATACTAGTATTAAAAATGATATTAGAATTAAATTTCAAACTAGGATCAGGAAAATTTTAAAATGCAATCTATCGGCTAAAAATTTAGTAAAAGCAATAAATACTTGGGCAATACCTCTATTAACGTACTCATTTGGAATAAATAAATGATCCAATAGAGATTTAGATAACTTAGAAAGATTAATTAGAACTACGCTAACAAAGTTTAATTGTCATCATCCAAATTCAGCTATAGAACAAATTAATTTACCTAGAAATTTAGGAGGTAGAGGTATAGTCAAAATAACTTCTTTGAAACATAATCAGGTGGAAATGCTAAGAATTTTTTTCCTTAGGAAAGCTCATAGCTCAGAAATGCATAAAATAATTTGCAAGGCAGATAGAAATATTACACCTTTAAATTTATACGATGAGAATGCAAACGTTTTTATAAATCCCAACCAGGAATTATTAGATTACTGGTCAAATAAAATTTTACACGCAAAACACTTCAATTATCTCAACCAAACGTATGTTGACAAATTTTTGTCAAATAAATGGTTGAGTATTGGCGAGTTGAGCGCAGAAATATAAGGATTTTTGCTTGCCATTCAGGATAGTCATTAATACTAAAAATCAAAGGAAGCATATAATCAAAGATACAAATCAAATTGATGATTTATGTATAAAATTTTTGGCTTTTACGGAAACTATAGAACATATTATATCGGGATGTTCTATATTAGCACCGTCCGAGCATACATTTAGGCACAATCAAGTTTTAAAAATAATTCACCAAAATTTGGTAATTAAACATAACTTGATTGACTGCCGTAATATAGTACCATATTATGAATACGAACCAAATTCATTTTTAGAAAACGAATTTTATAAAATACATTATGATAAAACTATACTAACAGACTGAACGATTAGTTATAATAGACCCGATATAGTTTTACATGACAAAATTAAAAAAATAACTTATATCATTGATGTCGCTATTCCAAATTCTTGTAATATTCAAAAATCTGTTAATGAAAAAATAAGAAAATACACAGATCTAGGAAATGAAATAAAAAGAATTTGGCATTCTCAAACTATAAAAATATTACCATTTGATATTTCGGCCACTGGCATTATACCTAGCTCTCTCATTAAAAATTTAGGCGTATTAGATCTATCAAAAAATTTAAATATAAAGATGCAAAAGTCGGTCATTTTGAATACATGTAGGATAACGAAAGATTTTTTTAATATTTATGTTGAGGGATCAGTAGGATTTATAGGCCCTGTTAGGAGTTCTACCGAGCCGAACCCTCTGATATGAAAATATCTGGAGTCGGTGAATTATTTTCCCATTTGATCTCTGGTGAGTTGACGTGTTGTTCTTATATTGTTTTGTATTTATTTTGCTTATATAATGCACTTGCATTATGTTGATTGACTAGATGATCATTTGTGGAAAAGTGTGTGGAAGGGTTTAGGTTTTCCTGTGGGGAAGATTTAACCCGGACATAAAATCGAAAGTTGTGAAAAGACTATGCACATACAAACTGGTGATGATCTCATCTGATCTAATATTACTGTGTACAATGCGAGAAACCCTGCAAAAGAAATGATCAACTGGTGGTTCAGGTCGAATAAATTGTACGCCGACATTTTCATTGGCTTGTCTTGAGTCAGCTGTCTGAATTTGAAGAACTGCTTGTATTCTAGATTACCTGAGGAATAAAGCAATAGTAATGTAAAAGTTTTGTTTTAATCATCATCACATATTGCACAATGGAGGCTCCCAGTGAGTGTGAGTGATAGCAACATCACTTTGATCGACACATAAATTACAAAACTATAAGCAATGGGAAAATCATTACGTATATTTGTATCACTTGGTGATGTTATCGCGAAACTGCGATTCCATTGTATAAGTTGGTGTTAGAAAGTGCTACTGGGATAAGCATTTTGCAACACACTCGAAGGACCAGACCCAAAGTGTGTCAACTGCTATTATATTACTATGCATCCGCTAAACTCGATGGATAGTATTCCTCTATATTTTAAATCTGGTCTTCAACATAAGATAAAGCTAGATCCTCCAGCTTCCATGGTCAATGGGTAAGGCTCTCAACTAGCAAGCTGGAAGTTGCGCGTTCAAATGACCTAACTAACGTGGGTTTGGTAGTAGGTTAGTCAGCTGATATCAATTATTAGACACTTTAGCAGATATATCGAACGTCATTTGGAACTCGATAGCACTTTAAGGCGAAATAGGAAGACTTGACCTGAATTTTGTCAGTCTCCGCCGCGACCGGGCGGCGAGCGGACGTTTGGTCCACGCCAGTCTAGTTAATAACATTTTAAAGAAATTCCTCGCTTAAAAATGGGGAGGAAAATACCCTTGGAAAAAATTTTTATTAGAAAACACAAATTACGACATAAAAAACGTACGTGGGAGATATATTTTCAGAAAAAACAATGGTTAGTGATATTTAATTATCCGTGTACGTTGTACGTACTTTATATGCTACAGGGTCGTTCGAAAGAATCAGTCAGAAAACGCACATATTTTTACAACATTTGGCGATAATTTTAGTTGTTTAATTTGTAAGGAAAAGAATCAACTATGGACTATCAGGAGTTTATGTCTGTCATCGATGTTTCATGTGTAAATGTTAAAACTTATGCCAAATTACGTGAAACTGTTTGTGATTGGTGGTCAAAAAGTGCCACGAACGAAATGAATTTTGATTCGTGATGTGCGATTCAAATCATGTTTTTGTTCTATTCTATTGTCCAATTACTTTAAACTTAAATAACTTACTGTTACTTTTTGTCAGTTTCATAATGTCGTATTGTGAATTGAGCCTCTTGTTTTAGGAAAAAATACGAGGTTATTTTTGACATAATAACCTATGATTTTTCAAACGAAATTTGAATTCTCGGCCGCTGGTTAAAACGCCTTAACTGGAAAAAAACATTTTTTTTGCAGTTATTCAGCTTTTGCAGTATGGAATGTTTATATTTTATTTTATTTGAAACCAAACAGGACATTTAAAGTACATTTTTGTACAGCATAAATTATATTTACATACAAATATAAATGTCGCTAGACTAATGTGTCTGCAGCAATTACATTTGCACATTCACTATCAAAACAATATCATTGTTTTTTTTTTATACAAACCTAAAATTACAGAAATTACAAGACATAATAATTTTAAAAATATTTGTAAATTAGGTTTATAATAGAAAATATCAAACCATCAAAAATCAACAAACAGTACTTGTTTTACATTTTTTTTAGGTACAGAAATCGTGGAGATATCTCATGAAAGATGTTATATTATTTGCAAAAATATCTATGCAACATGTGTTTTAGCAATATCGTTGTGTTACGTGTTCTATTAAACATTAAGTAAACTGTAAAACCAATTTATAATAAAAAAACGATAATTAGAAGCTCATTCAATTGGTTCTGAATATCATAGGAATAAGTGGAAAGAAGGAAACAGCCTACCTGAATTCCCATGAATCCGGGCAATACGGGCTCTCGATGCACTTGCACTGGGTGAATTTTCCTCCACAACGAGATGAACGAGAAACAAGTGAATTTTGGTATTTGCATGTGAACGACGACGACGAAACTAAGGCTAAGGACTCACGGAGCGATTTTTACCCGCGCCCGCCGCGGTTGCGGGCCCGCAGCCTTTGTAGAATGCAGATATTTATGTAAAAAATTAAAGCACATTTCACGACGCGTTTTACGCCCGCGGCGTGTGCGATTGTTTGCGGGGCCCGCTACACCCGCGGTTATATTGTACCAGCGGGCGCGGGCGTGGTCCCGCAGCCGCGGCGGGTCACTCCCGCGCGCTCTGCGATCGGTTGGTGGGCGAGTTAGTGGAACTCAACTGCCCGTCTTGCAACCGCCCGTCTTGCGATAATCAACCGCCAAGATTGCGGGCGATAACCGCAACCGCGGCGGCTGCTTCACCGCAAAAAAGAGCGGTCTCGTGAGTTTTGAAAATAAAACTCCATTCCGCCACCGCAGCGGGTGCGGGTAAAAATCGCTCCTTGAGTCCTTAGCCTAAGGTGGCACCTTCTTGTTGTACGACACGAATTCGACTAAATTTGCGACAATTAGTGCAACATAAAATGTTCATAATCTCCAATGTGGGTAGGGCTGTTTTTAGGGAAGGAGATGTATAGTATAGGAAAAATGGTAGGTAATGTAAAAAAAACTGTTTCAATACTAAATATGATAGAGACATTCTAGACATAGGATTAAATTAACCAGTGTTATTGGTAAAAATTTCGGTCAAAAATATGTTAAGGTTTCTAGTGAATTTGTGCCTGGCGTTAAACTCGATTTTTTATTTTATTTAATTTTTTTTTTATTCTAGATAAAAGAAAATTACATTTTTCACTTATTTAACTAGAAATAACATATATATTACACATAAATATATTGCACACTGATATTATTCACTTTCATTGTTTTGTTGATTGAGCATAAAACTGAGCAATTTTTTTTTAAATGTACCTATACTTTTTTCATATTTAATTTCGTCTGGGAGGCAATTGTATATGTTGCTTCCCTCGTAACCAATGGATTGCTTGCCATAATGAGTATGTATGGTGTTTAAATGTATTTTATCGTGTTGCCGTGTAAAGTGTGTGTGTACTTGGGACGTTTTAATGAGTTCTGTATTAGTATGTATGAGTTTATTATTTATTTTGTAAATAAGAAGACATGTATTATATTCATATAATTTTCTTAATTTTAATAGTTTTGTTTCCATATATAATTTTTTTGTTGATGTTCTAGATTTGAAGTGAAATAGTTTTTTGATTACTTTGTTTTGTGTTACCTGTAGTTCGTTTATATATGTTTCACATGTATTTCCCCAGATTTCAACCAAGTAGTTTAAATGTGAGTGTACGAGGCTATAATATAAACCCTTTTTAATTTTATTTGGTAACAGATATGATATCCGGCTGAATACGCTAATTAAGGGGGTGATTTTATCTTTAATATCTTGAATATGCTGTTTAAAAGTTAGGTGTTTATCAATGCACAGTCTAAGATATTTCTCCTGTATCAGGATTTGCAGGTTGTTATTTTCAATTTTTAAGGGTACATGAGGAGGAATTATTTTACGAGTTGAGCTTAAAATCATGTATCCTGTTTTTTTAACATTCATTGTTAATATATTTGATTGGAGCCAACTGTTAATTTTGTCTAAGTCACTCTGTGCATTTTCTAGTAAGATGTTTAAATCTTTATCCCAGTAGAAAATTGCAGTATCATCTGCATATAAAAAAATATCACCGTTTAAATCTAATTGGGAGATATCATTTATATAAATTTGGAACAGAAGTGGTCCTAGTATGGATCCTTGCGGAACTCCGTAGTTTATTGGTAGGTGGTTGCTATTTTGATTATTGATGCTAACGAATTGCTTTCTGTTGCTAAGATATGATTTGAATAGATTAAGAGCAGGACCAACCACACCAATTTTCTCGAGTTTCTTGAGAAGTATGTCATTATGTCATTGATTAGATAGACTATGTTACTATCTGCTTGATTATTGACAATTTTGTAAAGCAATAAGTGGTCATTTATGTTTCGTCTTTCAATTAAATAAAACCAAATAAAATCCTTGAAAAATGTAAGAAAACTGAATCTGAACTAGCCAACATACCTACAACTGATCTTAATCTTAAAAGAGACGAGATTCAAACAACGATTAATGAAGTCATGGAAATGATAGATGAGTCATCGAATGCCTGTGGGCCAGACAAAATTTCCTCAAATCTGCTGAAAGTATTGAAACCACTTATAGCGAGGCCCTTGTAGAATTTGGTGTAACCCAAGGGAGTACCTTAGGACCTATTTTGTTCAGTATTTATATCAATGATCTGTGTAACAGCAATTTTTCCAATCATATTATAACATTTTCAGATGATAATATCTTAATATTTGAAGATAAAACATGGAACGATGTACAATGAAAAGCAGAAAGTGGAATAAAACAGCTAAAACTTCTGTTAGACTATAATCTGTTGACACTCAATTCGGAAAAAAACTAAATTTATACCATTTAGTGCAACAAAAGCGGGCCAACCCAAAGAAGCATATAATATTTTTATACATAAATGCATTGACTCCACTACCTGTAATTGCTATAAATTGGAATGCGTAGACAGTATAAAATACCTTGGTGTTATATTAGACAAATATCTTAGATGGGACGGACACAAAGATCTAGTTGCCACAAAGGTTAGAAAGCGTACGTACATGTTTATGACAGTCAGAAATATCTTACGTAAAAAAAGAATTGAAACTCATCTATGATGCTATGTGTGGGTCACTTCTAGACTATGCATCCTTAGGTTGGGGTGGGTGTGCAAAAACTGTTCTGGACAAATTAGCAAAAGCTCAAAAATAACTACTAAGGGTAATCCTCAAAAAACCATTTAGGTATCATAGCGATGCACTATTTGAAGAATTCAGAGTTCTGGATGTTAGACAACTATACATAAAAAAAAATTTTAAACACCCATCAACAACGCCACCTCTACCCATCTATTAACCACTCTCACGACACCCGCCACTCACGGAGAAATCCAATTGTACCACTCACAACTAAAACATCTCTTGCTCAAAGACACTTCTCATTCTTAGGTCCAAAACTATACAACTTCATGTCTGATGCTTGGAAAAGGGAAAACACAGCTATTCTTCACAAATTGACCACTAATTGGTTTCATCAATTAGGTAGAAAGGAGAGTGAACTTTTACTACACAAAAAATGAAATCAAACACAAACCAAAAATAACAACAAAAAATAAACAATAAATTTTTCGGAGAAAACTTCTTCGGAAAGGTTTTCACTTTGTGATGGCATTATTAATTTTAGTAAAAAGACAAATAACTTTGTTTACATCACTTTATTTGTACACAATCAACATGTTTCGTGAACAATGTTCACTTCTTCAGGATCAAACGTATACTAAACTTAAAAATCTGTACCCGAGAAGCATACGGATGCAAGTCCAAAAAGCTAAATGTTCAGGAGAGCGAAAATACGTTTTTTTTCTGTAAGTTTGGTCTCATAACTTCTGCGGATATTCATGATAATTGATTTTTATTTTTTATCCCATTGAATCAAATAATTTTGTATCGAAAATGAGAAAATAAAATAAAATATTTTATATGCAAAGCCTAGAAAAAATGTTTTAAAAAAAGCATGGTGGACTTGAGTCCTTCTGCTTCAAAATGATATTGAATATTTTGGTATGACACATGGTATATTATAAAGGGATCAATGTTGAAAACTTCACTTGGAAGTAAAATAATAACTATATAACAGGTAAATATAAATATCTATTTTATTTATATTTATATTTCCCTATAAATAAAATAGATATTTATATTTACTAGGTAAATATAAATAAAAAATCAAATAGATATTTATATTTACTAGGTAAATATAAATAAAAAATCAAATAGATATTTATAGGTAAATATAAATATAAATAAAATAGATCAATGTTGAAATTTAATTTGGAAGTAAAATAATAACTTTATAACCGGTATATATAAATATCTATTTTATTTATATATTTTTTTATTTAATTATAATTATTTTTACAAATTATTGGTATTTTCCATATCTTCGTCATCTGACAGAGAAAAAAAAGATTAAAAAAATAAGTGTAAAAAAAGTGCAGTGGCTCTGGTACCCACTGTAACATCTTTTGTAGGACACCAAAATTTGGTGTATTTAATGCGATTGGAATTTTATTTACCTGGGGCAATACCTCCGGGGTGCTCAAAACGGTTCCATGATAAATCGACAATTCAACACACCTTTAAAAAGTGATATAAAGTCATTAGAAACGATGAAAAAAATAAATTAAACCTAACCTAACCCACTTAACCCAGTTAATAGAGATTTTGTTCTTCACTTTACCATCACTTTTCATGACTTTATATAACTTTTTAAAAATGGGAAATTATCATGAATTATCACCGCTCAAAACACCTCTCCTTTTTCTTCTAATATAATAATATTTAAATTCAGTTTCCTGAAAACCATTTTTATACAGTAGCATCCCCGACACATTTACGTCAGCTCGTAGCCATAATACCGTTGATATTAGGAAACCCTTACCATTCATATTCTTCTTTTGATATACAAAAGGTGATTGTGAACCAGTTTTAAAGGGAATTTAAATATTTTAAATTTTCTAAGTTCATTGAGTGTACAATGTACTGATTATTAGTTTTGCAATATCTGATGAATTGTTCCCGTTAATTTTTTTTGTCGTGCGGTAAAATATTTGGAATTGGGTAGTTTTTTTTTGCCCTTTCAATCGCTGAATGGACAGAGTCTACTTCCAGGTAATAAAAATTTAAGATGAATGATCTTGAAGTTTTTAATTTTTTATAAAACCTGCCATACGTAGGATATGGCTATTGTTATATTTCTATTTTGACCTGCACAGTTGTCAGACCATACGGTTATTTCTTCAACATTATTCCCTATATCGCTGTATATCCACTTTAAGAGGCAAGAAGCTACTTCATTTGCCACCTGTTTTCCATCCCTATATAGTCCATTCAGTAGTATAATGATGAGGTAAGTAAATAAATAAATAAGTGACATGGTCAGGTCTTCAATAATAATATCACCACCTATGTTTCCATCAGTCTTTTAAGAAGAATTCTGTTTCTTGAGCCTCGTCATACATTCATACACGGAAATACTCTTTTTCATCATTATTTATTGCAGGAATGCAATAAATAATGATGAGAGCACTGGGATTGTTCTGTTTAGTTCCACAGAAAACATAGAAATTAGAGGCAGAAGGACGCAAAATGGACTTGAGTCTACATTCGAATGTTTACTTCCATGGAAAGCGTAGTAATGTTAGAGGCAGAAAGATGCAAGTCCAATGTACATCTTTATGCTTCTACGGTGTGAATGTGCTAATGGTTCTTGCATCCTTATAATATTTTTGAAAATACCATAAATATTCAAAATAGGGCTTGCATCTTTCTGCCACAAATGAACATGATAATTTACTTCATGTCTTCATCATAAACTCATTTCTTCAAATTTTGGACTTGCATCCGTATGCTTCTCGGGTACAGAAATTAAATATAGATTACATATGGGCAGAAAGGGCAGAAGAGAGGGGGAGGGGTAAGAGTGGGGAAAGTTTATCAATTAGGGATTTCAAAGCCATTAGCAGGGAAAGACCAGTTAAGTGGGAAAATGTTCAAAAGAGGGTTTACAAAAATTTGCTGTTTATTAATTATGCCTGCCTTATTATTATCATTTTTTCTGATTTCTAAAATCTCTAACTTATTTATCTGTGATGCCTTATAGCCTGTATGCAATATTTTAAGTCCACGGTGTTTGTAAAAATTATGATTATTGTTTATTAAATGATCTGCGAACTCAGACTCGTTATTTGTCTTTTTATTAAAATAAAAAAATAAACCATGTAAAAGATACCTTTATGTTCTAATCTTTATCATTATGTGTATATATGTACCTACCTAGTACTTTTAAATTAGAATGCTACCCAAGCAGCAGTTAATCTTATATTTAATTGGATATTTTATTTTAATCTATTTCTTCTCTTTGTTATTCATATTTATACAAAATATGTTAGTAGGCTTAGGCACCAGTTTTGAGATTTTGTCAGATATAAACGATGACATTATCCACACCAGAGTAACACACGTTTGTGTCATTATATCACATAGTGAGTCCAGAGTATTTTTCAGCGCATCAATGTAATTTTGATTGTGATCAGATCTTTATATGTAGTAGATATCCCGAAAATGGTATAAGTGCAAACCAGAATGCACAAAAATTTGTGAAGATTTCCAACAGGAATACACTTTCTCCATCGAATTTGATTGATCTTATTCCAAACAGAGTGTATAAACAGTAAAGTGGTTTAAATATTTGAAAACAGTTTTTACTCTCCTTTGGTTGGCACGTGATACTGAAATTACAAAAAAGGTCTGTGTAGACCTGTCAGCCCAGAAAGGAAACATCCAATAATATGGCAATCTTCTAATTGAATGTTGTTCATGCGCTAAAAAATACTTTGATATAATGACACAAACGTCAATCAAAATAGAAATATTAACACAGTCCTGTGTTATTCTAACGTGGATAGTGCCAATTGTTTTTCAATTAGGTGATTTCTTAACTTGATTAATATATTAGTTGAATTTGTAGTAATTTTCACTAGATGCGAAAACAATAAGTACAAAAATAACTGAAAGACACAATTTATTCACTAAAAAAATAATCATATTAAAATATAATATATATTATCAGACTGTACATAGTGTACATGTACATGCTGGTGACGATCTCATCTGATCCAATATTACTGTGTACGACGCTAGAAACCCAGCAAAAGAAATTATAAACCTGTGGTTTAGGTCAAATAAATTGAATGCTGACATTCTCATTGGCTTGTCTTGAGTCAGCTGTCTGAATTTGAAGAACTGCTTGTATTCTGGATTACCTAGAAAAGGAATAAGGCAAGAGTTATGTAAACTATTTGAATCACAATTAATTTTCGCATCTTGTCAAAACCAGTAGACGCTAAGGTATACGTGATCACTGTAATCCATAGTATTCGGATTAATTCATCGATGAATATTTAGATGAGACATAAAGCGAAAATAAGGTCCTGCTTTTTCTGACCTCCAATTGACCTCTAATTCTCCCAAGGTTGTAACTAAAACTACCGAATTCGGTCTACACGCACCGCTTATCGCGTTCTCATGGTAGAACAAGTTTCGACGGGATCTAATTATAGCTCTATGGAATATTGCGCCCACATAGGGCCGGCCTTAAAACACAATATCGGCTTTCAGTTTGGATCGCAATATAACATCAGAACTGAGTCATTTATATACCTACTCGGTTCTACCTATATTGCATGCAGTTGGCAATACTTTCTCATTAATCTTATATGTCTTCAAATGCACGAAATATAGTTACAAGAAGGCTATAATAATAATTACATTTAAGATGAGCATTATACTTTTCTTCGGCATGTGTTGGATATTTATTATTTTACTTTTAATTACTGTTACATTGAAGTATTGTGTGGTTAAATGCCCATATGGGCGTATTTTACACATAAATAACTTATGTCTATTCATAAATTATGGCACAAATTTAATAGAAAGTGACCTACCTGGGTTTGTGTAAAGGCCTCCTTTGGTAAGAGTGATCTTAAGCTTCTCTATGGCTCCCTGTAGCAATTCACCAATAACACATGGGGCTGTTGCGTAGAAGAAGCAATATGTCATGTTGAATGTTCCGTAAAAAACCTAGAATTTATGATTTTATTAAATGTTTTTTTTAAATTTCCTTTTTATATGCAGTATTTATGTAAAGTATTTCATATTCATACAAGTAAATTTAATATTAATACAGCACAAAAGTCCCTGGAGCCAGTGGGTCTATGGCATCGCCAATTGCGGTATGTTGTGAGGCTGAAGAGAGTGTGGGGGGGGGGGAAGTATTCGCCGACGATGAAAGTTGGGAAATATCTGGATATTCATATCTCATCACCAAATACGGTTAAACACATTTCAAGCAACATTACTATTCTGAATGGCGGTATTTTGTCATTAACGACCCCTGTCCCATTATGAATGAAGTAACATAACAAGATAAGATAGCTGGCCCGGCCTGAGATGAGACAATATCAGTTTTTTGTCATTAACGGTCCCTGTCACATTCTGAATGAAGTAACATAACAAGATAAGATAGCTGGCTCCGGCCTGAGATGAGATAATATCGTGCCTTTATGTTGAGCTAACCGTGGATTGACGTAGGTTTGCTGACACTCAACCTGCTTCTCGCCTTATTTTTCTCTGTCATTATGTTGCACAGGCGCCATTACTTGGGGGGCCATTTATATAGCACTGGCTTCCAGCGTAGGACGCCATCACCTTTTACATGGCTAAACTAAATAACTAACTAACCATCACGCCGTTTCCCCGCAGGGGTAGGCAGAGAAGACGGACCGCCAAACAACTCGGTCTTGGCACACACTCCTTGCCTCATTCACATTCATACATCGTCTCATACATACTCTTCTATTGACTCTTGACATGGCCCGACTCAAGTATCTGATTCACTTGGTCGTGCGATGTCTTCCTCGGGCGTCCCCGACTTCTGCTACCATTCACATTTGCATCGTATATTCTCCTTACACTCCTTTCTTCGCTCATTCGCTCTACATGCCCAAACCATCTAAGCGTCCCTTTCTTGATCTTACTCATTACGCTTACATCAGCCTTGCACTCTTTGAGGATATCCACATTCCTCACACGATCATACATGGTTTTACCACACATACGCCTCAGGGATCTCATTTCAACAGCATTCAATCTACTTTCATCCTTTCTTTGCCAGTTCCATGCCTCACTTCCATACATCAGGGTAGGTACCAGCACTCCATTGTGGACTGCTAACTTCGCTTCTTTGGACAATTTTTTGTTAGCGCCAACTGCGTTCAGTCCTCCATTAATGGAGTTACCTGCATTTACTCTTCTTTCAATATCTCTGTCAGCCTTCCCATCTCTCGTAAACATGCTTCCTAAATACACAAATTCATCCACCTGCTCCAAGTATTCCTCATTCACAGCTATATTACACACTGTTTTCGTACTTTCTCTTTCAAACACCATTACTTTAGACTTACTTACATTCATCATTAACTCATTCTTCACGCATACTTCGTTCATCCTAGACACGAGAGACTGCAGATCATCCATACTATTAGCAATCAGCACCGCATCATCAGCATACAACAGGCAACATACTTTCAGATTACTCAAATTCGCGCCCAATCCCACATCTTTCAATTCTTGCATACAATTATCCATGTATAGATTGAATAACCACGGTGACATTACGCAGCCTTGTTTAACACCTTTTGTGATATCAAACCACCCCGTAAAACCACCGTTTACCCTAACACATGCAACGCTTCCCTCATACAGAGACGCAATTGCCTGAGTCAGATTCGCATTCACTCCAAACTATATGGCAATGTATAAAAAAAAATACACGTAAAAAAAATTAAGTGATTTTACACAATACGTCTATTTTAAAATTTCTTTAATATTGTTTATTTTATATTATTATTATTATTATTATTGTTGATACATTTTTTTTACAATATTTCATATTTCAATTTAGTAATGTTGGCCTCACTGGGTTGTTTACCCGTGCTGAGGCCCCCATTTTATAATTTAAGAATTTATACATTTAAAAAAAATAAAAGAAAAACAACATTAAAATAAAGATAAATTTAAAATAAAAAATAAAGATTAAAAATTAAAATATAATTATAACACTAAAAGAAAAATATCAAAAGAGAATGTAAATCGGCATTTATAATGATATATGTGTTTGTGCGTGTTGCGTGTTTTATATATTTTTTTTTGTGTTGCGTGTATATGTTTTATTCTTTTATGTTATAGTATTTTGGTAATATTGTCTTTTTGTTCTTTAATCCATTTTTTTATTTTGTGTTTGAATTTATTTTTATTTTCCTCAATTTTTGTTTCAAGTGGAAGACTGTTGAATGCTTTAATAGCGTGGTATTTATGGTGTCTTTGTCCAAAGGTAGTGTTTACCGTCGGAGTTTTTATGTTTTCTTTGTACGCTTGTCTGACCGGTCTATTAGTGATATTTTGTGTTTGTTGGGGTTTGTTTTTTTGGTCGAAAATGTAGTTTAGTAGTGTTTTAACATATAATTGGCGTATATCAAGTACGTCACAGCTTTTAAATATTTGGTCTGTGTCGGTTAGTTTATGTTTTTTGAGTATTACTTTTAATATCGTTTTCTGTGCGATTTCTATTTGAGCGATAGCTGCGTTTGTTGCTCCTCCCCAAGCAATTATTCCATATTCTATTATTGATTGGCATAGTGCATAATATATTGTTTTCAATTGTTTTATTTTATATATGTTTCTTATGTTTAGGAAAATGTGTATTGTTCTGAGGAGTCTATTTGTGATTTGTTTGATGTGATGTGTCCATCTAAGATTATGGTCAATTAGGATTCCTAGATACTTTATTTGTTCTGTTTTTTCTAGAGGGGGGCAATCGCAGATGTTGGTGTTTATGCATTCGTGTATTTTTATGGTGTTTGTATTGTTTTTTGGCTGTCCTGTGTTAGTTATGCTGTACGTTGTGAATTTTGTTTTCAATATGTTTAGTGTGAGTGTATTTGAGTCCAACCATTTTTTCACTTGCGTGATTCCTAGATTCGCTATGTTATAAACTGATATGTTATGAAATGCAGCTTTTGACTTTTATTATATTTTCTTTTTCTACGGACTTATCTATATTTTAGTTTTATTTGAAACTTTATGGATTTTTTAATATCTCGAAAACAAATGGTAATTTTTTACATATATTTTAAAAAATAAAATATATTTTGTCTACCTGGGTTCTCCAGGAAACCAATTTTTATAAAATAAGTTTAAAAAACTATTGTAGGAAGATGTTGCAAAATTTCAACTTCGGATATTACCGTGATGATAGTTTTCATTAACTTTACTCTATTTGGAGAGATAATCCTTATTACTAACTTAATTTTGTTTACTTCAGATAGATGTATTGTGAATGTGGATTATTAATATTTATGTCTACTAACTTTAATTATTTACATATTTTCCAAAACTAAAATTAAATAAAATTTAATTAAGACGCCAAAATTTATATTTCATAAGATTTTTTAGTACATGGTTGGCTATATACCTAAAAACGATTAAGGTATTTCAATTTTTCTTTCATTAAATTCTATGAATTTAATAATATAATTTTTCCAAACGTGGATTAAATTTTTTTTAATTAAATTGAAAATTGTGGAGTCAGTTTTTTTAAAATTAATTTACGGTCTTACAGTGTTTCAGATTTTTTTTCAGTATTTAAACCTTTATTTCAAAAACTTTAAATTTCAGGAACCCAATTTTGTTTTCTTAAAGGCACACTTATCTAAAAAGATTGTAACTTATCTAATATTAGTTACCAATGTTACCAATAATATTAGTTCCCAACAAAATGCCTTAAATGGTCTATTAACACATAATACCCGGAGGTTCAAAATAAAACACATGCGGCGTTGGTGGGTCCAGATTGACCCGGCTGAAATGATGAAATTAAAAGGCTTTTTATGCATTTTTCGTTCATATCCTTACTTTTATATGATATTATGTAATTCCTCATTATCTCATAACATAACTCATATCACATCTGCGCGGGACTGTGAGAGACAAATACGGAAGGACAAAGCAAGAGATATGCTGTTTCGTCGGCTGCTCGAATTCAACTGGGAAGAAATGGAGTTTTTGCGTGTTTTTATACACAATTATTCTAATAAATTTTTTAAAAAGTGTCAGATTTTAATCATTTTCGAGTCGAAATGTGGGTAAATATTTGATGAAAGAATAGACAAAAGGAAATTAGCCTAAACGAGATTTTTGCTGCAAAATCTTTTATTTAAAAAAAACTGGGTCAACTCAGACCCATCACCGGAGTCGAGGTGTTAAAACAATGTTTGTATTTTTTAATCGTTGAAAAAGAAAAGGTAGGTAATTAGCCCATTTAAAAAATAAAATACTTAAGGTTAGTCAGCTAATATTAATAAATTGGGGATTTTAATCGGGTATGCGGAACGTCATTTGGATCTCAATTGAATGAAAAAACCATTTTTAGATTCTTTTTAGTTATTAGTTTTTACATTAGGTATGGCAAAGGTATGTATAAGTAGGGGAGAGTAGGGCGGTATGGGACAAATTTACTAACAGTAGAAAATGAAAAGATGTGTTAAAATTTATTTTGAAATAAATAACAAAATAGACATGAATGAAGCACCTCTCTCTAGTATTGTATACACGTGATTGGTAGACAAATTGTTATTTGAACTTTATAGACTACTTACTTCAAGGGATGTATTTTCTCTTGGACCAGGATGTATGTATATGCTTGTGTACAAAGTGAACATCGAAAATGTGGACATTAAATACATAATGAGCTGAAAATTTTAAATATTATAATCGCATACAAAATTTAAGTATTCAAATTTTAGAAAAGAAATCGCGGGATATATTACCGGAAAACGGATAATATTGTTAGAAATTCCACAATTTTCAGATAATTTGCCATAGAGTTGCATTAGTTTATTGATTTCATTGGATATTTCACTTGATTCGACTAAATTGTCTGCTTCTGTTGAATCGTCAGTATATTTTCTTACAAATCCTTTTATTTTTCTTGTAGTTTTGTTAATGTACAATATAATGACATATATTTCGGTACAAAATTTTTGTATCATTATATTAAATATAAAAGCTTGCGTAACTGTAACAACTGTGTAAAATGGGTACTCATATACAAATATTAACATTATGTTACTATAAAATGAGAAGAGAAGTATAAAAAAATGAAAAAATATTATTTTTAGGTACGGCGGTTCTAAATAATTCCACTTTTGAATCATTTTTAAATGATTCTCGACTATGGTATAATTTAAAAACATTTTGACAGTTATTTTTCCAAAAACAAACGACGACGTTATCCACACTTGGATAACACACAATTGAGCCATTACATCGCACACAGAATCCAAAGCATTTTTTAGTTGTTCAACACCATTTTTATTTGCTATCAGATCATTATAGGTTGAAGATATCCCAAAAATTGTATAACAGCAAACTAGAATACTTAAAATTTTGTGAAGATTACCAACAGGAATACACTTTTCCCCATCGAATTTGATTGAGCTTATTCCCACCACAGAATATAAAATATAAAGTGGTTTAAATATTTTAAACATAATTTTTCATTTGATTGGCACATCACACTGAAATCATAAAGTACAGTGTTGACCAGTCGGGCCAGAAATGAAACATACGAGTATAATAAAATATCAATATTCTAATTGAATATCCTTTAAGATACAAAATGGTCTAATCATCTTAATTGATTGTAATTCAATTAAAATATTGCTTAACTCTATTAATTTATTTCGTTAATTTGGTGTTCAGCAATACAGTACAATGTTTTTTTTAAAAGTAGAAATAAAAAATTATCAAAATAAAATAATAATAAATTATATGATTTGAATAAGCACTTACAAACTGCTTATGATCTCGTTTGATCTAATATTACTGTGTACTATGCGAGAAAGCCAGAAAAAGAAATGATAAACTTGTGGTTCAGGTCGAATAAATTGCACGCTGACATTCTCATAGGCTTGTCTTGAATCAGCTGCTTAAATTTTAAGAACTGCTTGTATTCTGGATTACCTAGAAGAGGAATAAAGCAATATTATTGTAAAAATTTCGTTTTAATCATCATCACATATTGCACAATCGAGGCTTCCAGTGAGTAGGTATAGATCGCATCACCACTTTGATCGAAACATAAATTACAAAACTATACGCACTGGGAAAATCATTACGTATACTTGTGTCACTTGGTGATGGTGTTGCGAAACTGCGACTCAACTATATATGCTACTGAGATAAGCCCTTTGCAACCCACTCAAAGGACCAGTCCCAAAGTATATCGACTGCTATTATATTACATGGAACATTCATTTCTACGCATCCGCTAAACTCGATGGACAATATTCCTCAATATTTTAAATTCAGGCTTCTGGAACATAAGATAAAGCCAAATCAACGGCCTCCGTGGTCGACGGGTAAGGCTCTCAACTAGCAAGCTGGAGGTTGTTTGTTCAAATGATGTAACTACCGTGGTTTTGGTAATTAATTAGTCAGCTGATATCAATTATTAAACATTTTAGCGGATATGACGAACGTCATTTGGAACCCGATAGCACCTGGCGAAAAAGGTAGACTTGACCTGAAATTTGTCATTTTTTAGGCCAATTTTAGACGTATGTACACTTTTCTAAAAAAAAAACAAATTGATTTCGAAAGATCGTTATTTTATCTAGCAAAGAAAGACGTTAAATTTTGAAAAATAATGTTATTTTCATGTTATAGTAAAGTGTTACCGTTGGTCGATGCACAGATTTGTTGCATTTTCAAGGTTGAATTTGTATTAGACAACAAATATTTCAAATAAAAACAAAATTCATATGCATACTTTTCTAAGATAATTTATCGATTGTTTATACTGTATAATAGGGAATTCTCTTCACACCAAAAAATCACTTATTATTAATTATTCATATGTAGAAACACTTCAGACACAAGAATACATGGTTTTTATAATTTTCCAAAATCATTTATTAAAGTTATAATGACTTTAAAAACAGGCGCGAACGAAATATTTCAATGCAGCTAAGAACGCCCGGTGATTGATCAAGCGTTCAAGGGCGAACGATGACGTCACGGTTGACCGGCCTGAGTAGATCCTGCAAACCGATGGCGGCGGCGGCGGCAAAGGTGTGACGTAGCGGTCAAGATGGCGCATGACCGTTTTCAGAGCCGAAATAGCACGCAATTTTTAAAACAACTACAAAAAATTGAAAATGCATTTAAAAAAAAAGAAAAAAAAGAGGCACATAATAAAATAATTATCTTTATTGGAATAAATTATTTACAAAATGCACGAGAATTCCCTAATAGGGAATAGCGCGCAATTTTTAAAACAACTACAAAAAATTGAAAATGCATTTAAAAAACAGAAAAAAAAGAGGCATATGATAAAATAATTATCTTTATTGAAATAAATTATTTACAAAATGCACGAGAATTTTGTTATTATGTTGTTATTATGTAAAATCGTCTAACCCATCTTAAAATAATGATGCGTGCTAGAATTCTTCAAGGTGATAAATTAATGCCGTGTTGTGTTAAAGGTTGCTCAGACGGATTCGATAATCCGGTGCTAGCAAGAAGCAGCAAGAAATACGTTTGTTTGTGGGTGTCATTTCGCAATTGAAAGCAAAAATACGGTACTTTTGGAATTAAAAAATAATGCTTGGCAACGCTTAATCTTCCAGTCATCATATAATATCCTGTCTATCTCCACCAACTGAAAACAGGACCCGAACCTGTTGTTAAATACAGGTACTAACCTCTCGTTCTTTGATACAATGTTCCTGATTCCTGAATGTACTTCATTGGCTAATAATTTAATTAATTTTCCTTTTCAGACCTATCCGTATTCCGACGCGATACTATACCACGTATTAGGATGCTAAAACTGCTAAAAAAGCCACGATTACATCAAACAAGGTCATTTAAACCTCTCCAGAATTGCATCATGTAAGTATTCAGATTTAACCAGCATTTTCCATGATGTTTGCTGACGACAAAGCTGTGGAAATTATATGAAACCCTTGCAGGAGAATTTAACTTCTAGTGCTGTAGCAATAATAATTAACACTTAAATTTGTTGAATATGTATTTTGTGTATATATTCTTGTATTTTTGTGCAATGTCAAATTAAATCCTATTAAGTTGTTACAGTAGGACTGGGTTCGATTCCTAGTTGAGACTGTTACTTTTTATTATTCTGTGTCTTGTTCTGTTTCATGTTTTGTTTAGATATATTAGTATTATCTTCTACTTCAATGATAAATCAATGCTCAATACATCGGTTGTACTGACCCTGTTTTGTATTACTTTCCATTGTTTTTTGAAAATAAAAAGTATTTTTATGTGTGCATAGCTGTGGGTTTTTTTTATTTTCCTTTTCCTGCATTCCAATATTTTTATTTTTAAAATATAATTTTTTTGGGCTAGTGAATGAACGATGTTAGCTGGGTGAAGTTATATTGTCTATGTTTGCACTTTTTTAAATGGCCTTGAGATTTATTTATGGTCCACAATATATTTACCTGTCTGGACCAAACGACCGTTTTATCTGTGGTCGTCTGTGGTTAAGGGGGTGACAAAATGGGGCCATACAAAAAGCCCGAAGATATCGATCTAGAGAGTGGTTTATTTATGGCCGCGACCGGGTGACAAGCGGACGTCTAGTCCAAGCCAGTCTAGTTAATAACATTTTAAAGAAATTCCTCGCTTAAAAATGGGAAGGAAAATACCCTTGGAAAAAAGTTTTATTAGAAAACATAAATTACGACATGAAAAACGTACGTGGGAGTGTACGGAGTGTATCCGTGTACGTTGTACGTACTTTATATGCTACACGGTCGTTCGAAAGAATCAGTCAGAATACGCACATATTTTTTATAACATTTTGCGATAATTTTGTGTTGTTTAATTTCCAGGGAAAAGAATCAACTATAGACCAGGAGTTTATGTCTGTCATCGATGTTTCATGAATAAATGTTAAAACTTATGCCAAAGTACGTGAAACTGTTTGTGATGATTGGTGGTCAAAAAGTGCCACGAACGAAATGAATTTTGATTCGTGATGTGCGATTCAAATCATGTTTTTGGTCATCATTTATATTCTGTTGTACAATTACTTTTAACTTAAGACGATCTCATATTCCAGATGTCCTTCGAATTCGGAAGGGGCGCGGCCTATTGGCATGGGTTATAAAAAACTTAAGAACCAATAAAAGAAAGCCGAACCCCAGACTTATATTTAACCAATTACGCCCATAAACGCACACTGGTAAAATTTGTCAAAAATCCGGTATAATATAATATCGGCATAATGCATAACTCTTCCATTTATCATATAAGGAGATGCACTACGTCGTGTCATATTTTAAATTGAGCCGCTACCAATAACAACCCTTACTTAGATGGCGATAAGGTTTAAATTCCCGCTTAACACCATCCGCCTGTTTTGATTTATGTAAGAAAAAAACATGGCCAAAAAGTGCCATTTATTTTGTGGATGTTCAGGCATAAATATTAGATTTTTTTAATCATTTTATAAATTACTTCATTTGCCACATTATACAATAAAATCATGTACAAAAATAAGTTCGTAAGTAGGAGATTTTGATCTTTAAAGCAGTTTTCATAGGCCTCATACATTATTTTTTTCTGGGCTTATAAAAAGATTGATCTAAAAAATACTCGATTATTTTAAAATTCAAGATGTATTCTACTCGCAGTATTTAATTAAAGCATCTGAAACATTTCTAGGCGACCAAATTTTCAAACAAAAAACACATGATTTTGCATTACTACGTATGGAATAAATTAAAAATCTCCAAGCCTGGAAATTTGTTGGATGAAATACTTACTCAAATTTAATTTAAAATAAACCAAATGCTACGCAAAGACAAATTATAAACATAAAAATGAAATAAAAGCCGATGTGAAGTAAATCACAATAATAAATGCCAATTGTCTCAAAATTTTATTTGGAAAGCAATCAACTATGGTATCAATCTATCGATCAAAAGTTTGTCTTATTGGAGATTTACATCATTATTCTGGATAATTGTGATCCCTAAAAAAGTATCTAAGGACTCTCATGGTCTTTTTTAAGCCTTATAAATGAACTCACTCGAAAAATGAACAATTCCAAAACCTGCATTGACCATTTAGAATAAAACATAAAACACAATAATAATAATAATAACATGGAATTTATATAGCGCAGTTTAGTGTCATTTCACTTCAAGTGCGCTTAACTACTCGTATAACAAACTTTAAAAAAAGGTAATTCAGTATTAATGGTTCTTAAAATTATTCCTACAGTGTGCCTTACCCAATACAGATCTAATATTATAACACTAAATACACTGTTTATACAAAGTGATGACAAAACTTAGAATAACAATAACAGTAGGACAGGACAAAACACGAATATTAAAACTAAAACATAACATAAAACAGGAGGCAGTTTTTGCTCAGAAATGAGAATTTTCTGAGCAGACACTTTAAAAAACAAGCAATCTGTAATGCGTGAACTGACAATAATTGACCACTTTATAACAATCCTAGTAATAAACTTAACCCTTCAAACCTTTTAAGACTAAATACGTCCCAAATTTCGTTAAATTTTACCACTGTGCGTCGCTTCGGTACGCAGAAGCGCGCGAAATTTGAAATTGGTTTTACACTCTACACCAGTGGTTCTTAACCTTTTTGGCTGGCGACCCAAGGTACGAATATATTTGAAGTACGCGACCCTAATCTAATTTTTTATTTTTTTTCCATTGACAGGTTATGTAATTTTATACTATAAAATTTATACGATGTATTGGTAAAATTAGAAATAAACAAATTTATTTAAATGTTCTGTATTAAAATCAGACCAGCATTAAAACAGTTAAAAAATTTACAGCAAAATAATCAGTGACTACCCTGGTGTTGTATTTTTGAACAAAGATCATGTATACGTGGAGTTATGTTTATAGAAAGTGCACACCGCATGTCATGCTGAGGATCCAACCTATTCCTGTACTTATTCTTCATAACAGCAAGGCATGAAAATCCTGCTTCACATAAATAAGTAGTTGGGAAAGGTAGCAGGGCTTTTTCAGCTTCATTGCTCAGAACAGGCTTCCCAGATAATTGTGCCCAAAATTTTGTGAGACTCGTTCTGGCAAATCTCTCTTTTAAAAGTGCATCACCTTGCATTTTGAGCAATTCTTCTTGTAATCCAGCTGAATCGTTTTCAACGCCCATTACATCTACTTCAAATGGATTACTTACCCAACTGTATTTCACGATATGGACATTTTGTGGAATATATCTTTCCATTTCATTTTCAAGTCTTCTCAAATGTTCTAAAAAAATAGGCATGGTCTCCACGAAAATACGGTTGCCATTAAGATTAAGATCTTCCAAAAACAAGTTTAATGTTGGAAACGCTGCCAATTGACATTGAGCAATTTTATTTTGCCAAAGTTTTGTTTTGTTTTTAAAAACAGTAATTTTTTCATAAATGTCTACTACAGTGCGATTTTGACCTTGCATTTCTGTGTTCAACTGATTCAAGTGGTGGAAAATATCACCCAAATATGCCAATTTAGCCATCCATTTGTTGTCACTGAAGCGATCAGCACATTCGTGTCTTTTATCTGTCAAAAATATTTCTATTTCTGTTTTAAGAGAAAGAACTCTAGCTAGAATCTTTCCGCGGGATAGCCAGCGAATATCCGAATGGTATAATAAATTCTGGTGTTCTGAACCCATTTCTTCGCACATCAGTCGAAATATCCGAGAGTTCATAGCGCGTGCCTTTATGAAATTTATAATTTGTATTACGTCCTGTAACACCTGATGTAGATCTGGCTGCATATCACGTGTAGCCAAGTTTTCTCGATGTAAAAAGCAGTGTATTAAAACAACCTCTGGATTTCGTTCCTTGACTTTGGCACAAAACCCGATGCGACTCCCTATCATTGCCGGTGCTCCATCTGTACAGACTGCGAGACAATTGTCCCACAGTAATTGGTGTTCCACAAAGAACTTGTCTATTAAAAGAAATATATCAGCCCCAGTTGTAGTTTCAGAGAGCTTTTCACAAAGCAGGAACTCTTCATTGAAATTTTGTGGAGTTCTGTATCTTACGTACACCAACAGCTGTGGGAAATCTTCAATATCAACTGATTCGTCGATTCGAATTGAAAATTTGATGGCTTTTTTGAGATCCGTTATTAATTGTTCTAAAATATCTGATGACATTAAATCTATTCTCTTTTTCATAGTATCGTTTGAAATTGGCACCATTTCCAGCTTCTTCGCAATTTCATCTCCACAGACAGTTCTTGCCATGGCTATTGCAGCTGGTTTAATCAACTGCTCAGCAATACTATGGGGTTTTTTACATTGAGCTACTTTTAAAGCTACTTCGAAAGAAGCGTAGGTAGTTTTTTCTAACGAAACTGTTGCTGAACTTGATGGTGCATCAAGTCTCATGCGCTTTGTTTGTGTTTTTTTTTCTTTCCAAAAAGCAAGCGGTTTATTTGCGTACGTTGGATGGACTTTTTCGAGATGTCTCTTCAATTTGTTTATTTTTAGCGATTCATTTGAAAGAAGTTGCGTACAAACCACGCATTGTGGACGTGGCACACCAGAGCGATCTTTTATTTCAATAAATCCTAAGGCTAAAAATTCTTGCTTGTATGTTAACATCCGTTTCGCCATGACTGTCCACAATTCGAAAGACTTACTGAAACAAAACGACAAATTATAGAAATATACTATTCTATTCGTTCATCGGCGAATTGTAGGCTAACAATGTCATTTATTGGAAAAAAATATTTTACCTTCTTTCGATAACAGCAATCGCGAGTTGCACTTTTAATCTTCCACAATTGATTATCACAATTTTGTAGCACTTTGTAGTTGTCAACAAAGAGTGTATTGTAGTCAAGTATAAACGTTATTCACGTAAAACAGTATGAGAACGAGCGTGCAATCGTAAACAAACTCGCTAGCAAACTGACCGAGATGAGACGAGACCGACCGACCAGCGCGGTGCGGCGGGCGGCGCGGGTGGTGACCGAGCCGAACCGAGCGATGCCGACTGCGTGAGCCGAGCGGTGGCGATGGCGCGCACTCCTCGCTTTGCGCCCCGCGCCCTTCCGCCCATTAAAACAGAACTAACATGTCGCGATTGTGAACAATAGATGTCCTTGTTCTGAGAGTAGTAATAATTGTGACTATACTAGTTTAGTGACATCGATCGGGATATCAATACGCGATTTCCGCGACCCAACCCAAAACCTCTCGCGACCCAAATTTGGGTCGCGACCCGAGGTTAAGAATCGCTGCTCTACACTCTTTACTCTTTGTTTTGTTCAGGTGCGTTATTTACATATTTTTGGCAGAAAGAAGTAATAATAAATTATTGTATGGTTGTTTTTTAAATAGTATTATCATATAAATCGACTAAATTAAATAAATTACAATACCTAATTATATTTAGGAATTATTGAAACAGCAGTATTTTTTAATCTTTTTTAAGGAAAGATTGCGTAGAGGCCTGTAAAAAACATTTAGATAAGTATATTACAAAAGACATTGCATGCATCGAAAATTAAAAATTAATACCTACTCCATGAGTATATCTTACCTAATAGTCTAATCGTGTTCGATAATTATAATCGATGATGACCGATTTATAATAATTTTTTTGTATATTTAAATAATGATTGTAATTTATTTTATTGTGCGTTCATTTTGCAATGTATATTTGTTATTATTCATTATATATACCTATCTGTTTGATTTCTAAACATAATAACATAAAATAAACAAATATTTCTTGCGTTATTGTTTTTAGGTACCTAATTATGAAAAAAATTATTTGAACTAACCCCAAATATTCAAGCATATTTTTGTATTTTGTTTTAGGCCACTGAGCGTACCCAGTTTTTTTATTATCTTTCCTCCCCATTGTTTAGACTAGGAATTAAAAAAAAACGATTACACGTAAACTGATTTTAGTTGAAATAATTTCACAGAACAGAGCGGCACTAAGATAAAGAACGTCTTTACCCCGTCAGCGCCGGGCGGTAACTAAATACAAAAGCGTGGAACCCTTACGTAGACGGCATAGAGTTTATTTCACAATGGCAAATTCAATGGTTACCTCCCCGAAAATCGATCAATATTCGTGTAAAAATGAACAACGCGAAAATGCATATTTTGTTTTATTTTGTGAAGTTCTGGTACATATATGAAAATTTCTTTCGATTATCAAATAAAAGAATGAATTTCCCACATTATACAATAAAAAAAATATCCGAAAATGGGTTTGTAAATGGGATATTTTGCACTAGACAGTTTTTTTAGGCCTGATACTTTATTTTTTTCTAGGCTTATAAAAGGTCTTATCAAAAAAATGATCGATTGCTGACAAGCCCAAGATGTGTTCTACTTGCAGTATTTAATTAAAGCATCTGTAGTATTTCTAAGCAATCAAATTTTCAAACCAAAAACATCCGATTTTGCATTACTTGGTATTGGATCGCCTTAAGATGTTACTTTTTGTCAGTTTCATAATGTCATATTTTCATATTTCATATTTCATATGTCATATTTCAAAATATGCCGTATTATTAATTATAGAATCGACAGCCCTGAAATTCTTGCCACAATAAAATTATTTCTACCTTCCAAAAATACGAGACAAAATTCCACCTTTTTCTGTAACAATTTCAAATCTAATTATCATGCGCACATATCGTTAAATTGAATACAAAATTTTGGTAATAAATTTGGTAATGTTGTTGATATATTTAGAGATTCCGTAGCAGTGCTCAAACGAAATCTACATAAACACTTTGCTGATATGTATGACTTCTCCACTCCATAGTAAAAAACCCATTTTTTAGCTTCTGTTTTTTCACTCTTTTCTTTTATGACTTCTTTTATGACTTTTTAACTTTAATATATATGTTACTTTACAAATTAATATTGTAATTTAAATAACAATTCGAATATGATTTTAAGTCCCTATAAATGCTGATTAATTTCAATCCATTTATTTTTCTAAGTAAGTAAAAAAAGAAAAAAAAACTGTTCTCCATAATGGTATTCTGTATTATTTGTAAAACATTTATGTACTACAGATATAATAACTATTTTATTTATATATGTACGTAAACTTTTCAATGTCACATAGTTAATGTAATAACACTAATAACAATGTATGTAAAAGCCCAATGGGCGTTTAAATAAATAAATAAATAAATAAATATTGTGAATTGAGCCTCTTGTTTTAGGAAAAAAGACGAGGTTATTTTTGACATACTAACCCTTAATTTTTCAATAGAAATTTACCTCGTGAATTTAATAACATTTCGAAAATTAGACGACTCAGGTCTTTCTACCTCCGTTAACCATGAAAAGAAATACATGAAAGCGGTACAATATTATGCAATCGCATATTTACATATGTAGGTAGGTACCGTAGAAAATAGTTGGAAATAAAGCCTAGTTTTAACTGCGACTCCAATGTATAGAGTGTTGGTGTTAGAAAGTGCTACTGGGATAAGCCATTTGCAACACACTCGAAGGACCAGTCCCAAAGTATATCGACTGCTATTATATTACATGGAACATTCATTTCTACGCATCCGCTAAACTCGATGGACAGTATTCCTCAATATTTTAAATCTGGGCTTCTGCAACATAAGATAAAGCCAGATCGGCGGCCTGCGTGGTGGATAGGTAAGGCTCTCAACTAGCAAGCTGGAGGTTGCGGGTTCAAATGATCTAACTACCGTGGTTTTGGTAGTCAGTTAGTCAACTGTTATAAATTTTAGATATTTTAGCAGATACGTCCAACGTCATTTGGAACTCGATACCACCAAAAAAAATTAATATTTTTTGCTGTATTCAGTTTTCGCAGTATGGAATTGTTATGCGTAGGAGAGAGTGGGGAGGTATGAGTAAAAGTAGAAAATTAAGATCTGTGTAATTGAATGTAATTGACAATATTAAAGAAATATTAAACCACAGACTTATACAATTGAAATGGATACTTTCACTAAAGTTATATAGTAAAAAAGAGGTATTTTGTTGGTATGTTCAATTTTTGTCGGACCTGAGCTTGTACTTAAGACAAACGTTTGCGTTTTGACGTTTTTTTTAGAAATGGAACGTACAAACAAATATACAGGAAGAAATATAAAAATATAGGCGGTAAATATAAAAATCAAACTCAAACAATTTACATATCACAAAAACTAATAATAAAAACCATATTAAAAAAAACCTATTCATATTCGTCCGAACTTTTATTCAAACAATTTAAGGTCAGAAAATTAAGTGCATTTTACTTCTACCATGCAACATTACAAATTTATAAAAACTATATTCAAAATAAAATTGCACCCTTTAAAAATAACAGAAATCTTAGACAAACGTCAATACTTCCTACTCCTAAATGTAAAAAACAATAGGACAGTTCAACCATGAATATTTATTTATTTATTTATTGACGCCCTATTGGGCTTTTAAGTACATACAAATTACAAATTTCATTTTTAGCAACAGTATAAAACAAACAATAGAAAATCGAAATAAAATATAATGATTTCTTATACATTATTTACATTTAAAAAGTGGTAGACTAATTTGGCTTTAAATGTATTAAAGTTTAAATTAAATATGTCAGCGACATCACTTAGTTCATTGCCCAACCTATGTATTCTTTCTAACACAGAATTCGTGGCGAAGTTATTGTTGTAGAATAAAATATTCCGTCTAGTATATTTTGGAGGTATATGTAAAGATAGCAAGTTTATAGTGTCAGGGCAGTCTAACCTTGAATGCACAATTTTATATAATAAAAGAAGATCAAATATTTTTCGCCTTTCAGATAATTTCGATAAGTTAAGTTTACTGCGTAAATTGACATAATTGATTTCAATAATAGGAATACCAATTTTGAAATTAATAAAACGTAAAAATTTACTTTGAATTTTTTCAATTTGTAAACAATGAGAGTTGAAATGAGGACACCAAATGGTTGCATTGTATTCAACCTGACTTCTAACCAGAGACGTGTACAGTAATTTTATAGTTTTTATGTTATTAAAGTTTTTAGCGATTCTGAGAATAAATCCAAGCATTTGTAATCGTTGTAATTGTATATCGGAGTTAAATTTTTTAACTCATTACTAGAAAAAATTAGAAACATGAATGCAAATATAAACGAATTCAAAAGCCACCTTAAAAAGTATTCCGAACAGTTGAACTGAATCATATCAAATATAAACCAATATAACAACACCCCCATACACACAAGCCCTGCTTATTTATGGGGGTACATCAAATACTAATATTATGTAATTAATAACTGTACTATATTGTGTAATTATATTATGTAATTCGTGTATCTTTTTTTTACTAATAAAAAAAAAAAAATAATCACGAACATTTATTTTCGCAAGCCGCGCCGGTAGTCGAACCCGCAACATTCAGATTGGTAGCCAAAGAACTTAATCGCTCCGTCACGGAGGTCGTTATGGCAGTAATGAATAAATTAATACATTATGTAAGAACTTCTCACACTTATCGGTTACACGCAAAAATTGGTGTGTGAAATAATTATAATTTTTTTTTAGACGATTTTTTTAATTTTTTTTTTATATTAACACCACACAGGAGGCCCTGAAGAAAATAATTTTCCTCAGGGCCTATGTTATCTTTGGGGATGCTGTGTGGAGGGTCTTTTTGTGGAGAGGAAGGAGTGAACATGGGTCTTGAAGAGTCCCATGTTGTAGGAGGGAGGAAACACAGAGGCCGGCAGTTCGTTCCACAGCCGAGCTGTTGTACTTAAGAACGAATCTTAGAAGCGACCCGTTCTCATGTGACAAATGTCAACCGTGTACAAACGTTGGGCGCGCGTTTGGCGTGTATCCCGACTACGCACCGGTGCCGAAGGGATCAATGACGCTAGTTCCTCATTGAATATAATATAATAGCAATAACTACATTAAAATTGAAGTATTAAAATAATGTATGTAATTTGAAATTGCGAAGATTTTACCGGAAAACGAATAATATTGTTATATATTGCCACAATTGTCAGATAATTTGCTATAGAGTTGCATCAGTGTATTGGTTTCAGTGAATATATCAATTGATTTGACTAAATTGTCATCTTCTGTTAAATCATCAGTAGATCTTTTTAAAAATCCTTTTATTTCCCTTGTCATTTTATCTTCTTACAATCTTATGACGTATATTTCCGTATAAAACAAACAAACTCATATAATATGTAAACATACAAAATTAAGTACGCAAAAATCTGAAAATTTTTTATATTTTAACATTTACATGAAACGGGTAAAAATCTACATACTTAAGCACCTCAGAATAAAAAAAAATTAAGTATACAGTGGAACTTGGTTATAACGATCACGGCAATAGCGAGTTCGCGGCTATAGTGAGCAATTACAAAACGATATTTTAGTTCAGGCTTATCTTCGTATAATTGTTGACTGTTATAATGAGGTCGATATACCGTTTACTGATATACCGTGCAAATATTTTTGTCAACTTTCCGAATGCACTAATGGGTCGTTGGGTCTGAAAAAAAAAGATTAATAGGAAATTATTCTCGAAGTATGTAGAAACAAACACAGTTGCAGCATAGAGTGACGGTTAGCTGCTCGGCGCACAACGGTGGCTGGTGGGAATTTCCTATCTTGTTAGGGACAGATCCATATTTTTACCACGTGTGTGAGATTGTCGGCTATTTGAAACATTGCTATCCGTCAGGCAGGCACTATGTAAAAATGTCATAAAATCTGAGAAAGTCATACAAAATTTAAGTTTTGCTATTTTGCCTATTTTTCAAGCAGGACGCAAACTAAAAGTGGATTTATTGTTTTCCAAGAGGGGGAGGGAAATTCAAGATTAAATGTACGTGTTGATTTTTTTGAATTTCGTGATATGCAAACCAATTCTTCAAATTTGGATCCATTTAGTGCATGCAACGTAAATGAACCAAAACTCATGAAATATGAAACAATGTTCTCAGCCAGGGTTTTCAAGAATTACCCCAAACATTTTTCTCTATAGCCAAGTGAAATTACATGCGGTCTGCAAGAATTGTGCCGCGGGTTGTGGATCGCTGGTTTGTGAGAAGTAAATTTTTACAGCCGAAAAGCATTATAATCCCGCAAGCTAGTTATTAATGACGAGTAAAGTTTTACAAGCGGTATAGTATGAACAAGCTAGTGATAATAGTGATGGACCATTTAGTGATATTATTCTTGGAAGTCTCGAACCAGGCGATGATAGTTGTAATGTATTGATAGATTTTAGGAGGAAATTTCGAAGCAAAATAAACTGTGCATTTGCGAATATAGTAGTAGAGGCAGGTAGGTAAGTACATACGACTTAAATAACCTATTTTGGATATAAACCTATTTTAGATATAAACCTATTTTGGATATAAACCTATTTTACATATAAAACTATTTTGGATATAAACCTATTTTGGACATAAACCTATTTTAGATATAACTAGAAATGGCTATAAGGAACAAATTTAGTCGGTCCCCTCGTGCTCGTCATAACCATGTTTGACTATATATATGTATACAGGGTAGGTATTACCGGAAAACGAATAATATTATTAGAAATGCAACAATTTTCAGATAATTTGTCGTACAGTAGCTTCAGTTTATTTTTTTCATTGGATATTTCAAACGGTTTGAGAACATTGACTGTTTCCATTGATTTCTCAGAATATCTTTTATAGTAACCCCTTATTTCTCTTGCCATTTCCTCTACATACAATATTATGACATATATTTCCATTGCAAACTTTTGCATCATCAAATCACATGTTAAAATTTGGATAATGTTCAACATACGGATAAATGAATACTGAAATGCTAATATAGAACTCGTTATATAGGCAACTCTGATCAGAAGTGTAATAAGGTGAAAAATTATTATATTCAGATGCGGCGGAGCTAAAGGAGTCCATTTTTGAATTATTTTCAAATAGCTCTCGATTTTTTAAAAATTCAAAAAAAAATATTATCGGCGATTTTGCCAGACATAAACGATGACATTATCCACACCAGAGTAACACACGTTTGTGTCATTATATCACATAGTGAGTCCAAAGTATTTTTCAGCGCATCAATGCCATACTTGTTTGTAATCAGAACATAATATGTAGAAGATATCCCGAAAATGGTATAAGTGCAAACCAGAATGCACAAAAAATTGTGAAGATTTCCAACAGGAATACATTTTTCTCCATCGAATTTGATTGAGCTTATTCCAAACAGAGAGTATAAATAGTAAAGTGGTTTAAATATTTGAAACCAGTTTTTACTTTCCTTTGGTTGGCACATAATACTGAAATTGCAAAAAAGGTCTGTGCAGACCTGTCAGTCCAGAAAGAAAACATCCAATATTATGGAAATCTTCTAATTGAATGTTGTTCACGCGCTAAAAATACTTTGATATAATGACACAAACGTCAATCAAAATAGAAATATTAACACAGCCTTTTGTTATTCTAACGTGGATAATGCCAATTGTTTTTCAGTTAGGTGATTTCTTAACTTGATTAATATATTAGTTGAGTAGTAGTTTTAGTAGTTTTCAGTAGATGCGAGAACAGTAAGTACAATAATAAGTGAAGGACATAATTTATTTACTAAAAAAATACATTATAATAATCAAATTAAAATATAAAATATGTTATCAGACTGTACATGCTGGTGACGACCTCATCTGATCTAATATTACTGTGTACGACGCTAGAAACCCAGCAAAAGAAATTATAAACCTGTGGTTTAGGTCAATTAAATTGAATGCTGACATTCTCATTGGCTTGTCTTGAGTCAGCTGTCTGAATTTGAAGAACTGCTTGTATTCTGGATTTCCTAGAAGAACAATAAGGCAAGAGTAATGTAAACTATTTGAATCACCACGCATTACACACATTCGTCAGTTGCACACAACGCGAGTATGATTTTCGCATCTTGTCAAAACCAATAGACGCCAAGGTATACGTGATCACTGTAATCAATAATATTCGGATTCATTCATTGATGTATAATATTTAAATGAGACATGAAGCAAAAAAAAATCCGCTTTTCCTGACCTCCAACTCTCCCAACGCTTAAATAAAACTACCTAATTCGATCTACGCGCACCGCTTATCGCGTTTTTATAGTGGAACAAGTTTCGACTAGATAGGACGGTGTGTTAGATTTTTATTTTTTATTTCAGCGCCTTGGCAATTCTGCGCTCGGAGCGTATTGCTCCATTTGCGCCCGCATAGGGCCGGCCTTGAAACACAAAATCGGCTTCCAGTTTGGATCGAATAACGAATTATAAATTTATTTATTTTAGAAAATAAATAAATATTTTATATTTTAATATCAGAACCGAGTCATTTCTTTACTCGCTTTTACCTATATTGCATGCTTCAACTGCACCCAATACAGTTACAAGAAGGCTATAATAACATAACTCGGTTATAATAACAATTCAGATGAGCTCAATACTTTTCTTCTGCATGCGTTGCCAATAATTTTACTTTTAATTACTGTTTCACTGAGTTATTACGTACAACCATACTATCACATGTTGTTGAAAGCCCATAAGGGCATATATTACACGTAAATAAATAATTAAATGTGTATTTTTATGTATGTTGATGAGTTCAGGGTATATTTATAAATTATAACACAAATTCAATAGAAAGTGACCTACCTGGGTTTGTGTAAAGGCATCCTTTGGTAAGAGTGATCTTAAGCTTCTCTATGGCTCCCTGTAGCAATTCACCAATAACACATGGGGCTGTTGTGTAGAAGAAGCAATATGTTATGTTGAATGTTCCAAAAAAAACCTAGAATTTATGCTCATTTTAATGTTTTTTTACACACTTTTTAATGTAATGTACATATTTAAAATATTTATTTAAAGTATTTCAAATGCAAGTATTCATGATAAAACAAATAAATTTAACATGAATACAGCAAAAAAGTCCCCAGAGCTAGTAGGACTATGGCATCGCCAATTGGGGTATGTTGTGCGGCTGAAAGTAGTGAGAAGAGGAAGCATTCGCAGACGAGGAATGTTGGGAAATATCTGGATTTTCAGATCTTATCACTACATACGGTTAAACCCATTTCAAGCAACATTAATATTCTGTATGGCGGTCTTTTACCAGGGCGATACTGACACTATGACTATTCTGGAACATGTCGCAAATATCGTCGATATAATGTATAAGCTGAATAACTGACGAACTGTAATAAAAACCCACCCGCTAAAAACAAGGCTTATTTAGGTGTATTTTTATTAAATCACGTAGAAAAAATTATATTTTTTGGTTTGTCTAAGGATTGAACCTTCCTCGCCAGGACCTGTGGTCAACCGCGCTAACAACTGAGTCAAATCCCGATTCGGTAGGATCGACATTTATTCGTTCATTTAAGGCTGTCATTTTCCATCAATTTTCATTGAAATGCGAATACGTGATTTCAACAATTGGTTAGTAGAATGCGTTGTCATCGAAAAAGAGTCTATATGCCATTTCATTCACGAAAATATAATCTAAATTCAAATAGATGTTAAAAAAAATCAACCCGTAAAAAAAGTTATTTAACTATACAAACATAATAAATATATTTAACTGTACGTACATAATGAACATATTTAAAAATATCGTTAATATTGTTTATTTTATATGAAATTCAACTTTTGAATTTTATTACATTTTCTTTTTTTACACATTTCTGTATTTGAATTTTATTTGATAATTTATGGATTTTTTAAGGTCTAGAAAATACATGGTAATTTTTTAAATGTATTTTAAAAGTAATTTTATATTAAAAATAGTTTTTATTAACTTTTCTATTTTTGAGGAGATAATCTTTATTAATTATTTATTTTTGTTTACAGATAGCTGTATCGTGTATAAAAATAATATTTCGCTAATTTATATAATGCCGTTTTCTTGAAAAATCACCTCAAGGGCGCTGTACAGGTGGATTATTAGTATTTACATAGGTATATATAAATTCTAACTTTTATTGTTTACACATTTTCCCAAGAGTAGTGTAAAAATATATTTTTTAAAAATAAGAAATTGAGGAACCCGCTTTGTTTAAATTAATTTACCGTGTTTCAGAATTTTTTTCAGTGATACAATCTTAATTTCAAAAAATTTAATTTCAGCAACCCAATTTTCTTTATCTTAATACTACACTTATCTTAAAAAAATTGAAAAAATTTTCACAAAAAAATTCCAAAAAGTTTTCTCATAAACTGACACCAAAAGTTACATTTAATGCGTTGTCATAGACAATTATTTATTTACAAATATTTGCCCAGTTTGAACTAATTCGAAAGTCGGGAAGTGGATTAATGTCCGCTTCCAAAATTTGCATTTCCACTATATTAGTTAATTTTTTAAAATGCCTTAAATGGTCTATTAAAACAATATTTATATTTTTTAATAGTTGAAAAAGAAAAAGTAGGTAATTAGCCCATTTAAAAACCTACATACTTAGCGTTAGTCAGCTAATATAAATAAATTAGGCATTTTTATCCGGTATGCGGAAGGTCATTTGGATCACAATTGAACGGCAAAACGATTTTTTGTAGTTATTTGGTTTGCAGTAGGTATGGCTTATATATAAGTAGGGAAGAGTTGGGCGGTATGGGACAATTTAAGTTAAAGTAGAAAATGAAAAGATGTGTTGGAATTCATTTTGAAATAAATAACAGAATAGACATGAATGAAGCACCTCTCTCTAGTATTGTATACACGCCATTGGTACACAAATTAATTATTTGAAATTTTTCGACTACTTACTTCAAGAAAGGTATTTTCCCTTGGACCAGGATGTATGTACATGCTCGTGTACAAAGTAAAGATCGAAAATGTGGACATTAAAAACACAATGAGCTGAAAATTTTAAATATTATAATAGCATACAAAATTTAAGTATTCAAATGTTAGAAAAGAAAGGTCGGGATAATTTACCGGAAAACGGATAATATTGTTAGAAATGCCACAATTTTCAGATAATTTGCTATAGAGCTGCATCAGTGTATTGGTTTCAATAGATATTTCAGTTGATTCGACTAAATTGTCTGCTTCTGTTGAATCGTCAGTATATTTTCTTATAAATCCTTTCATTTTTCTTGTAGTTTTGTTTATGTACAATATTATGACATATATTTCGGTACAAAACTTTTGTATCATTAAAATACATATAAAAGCTTGTGTAACTGTAACACTGGTGTAAAATGACAACTTAAATACAAAGATCAACATTATGTTAATATAAAAAAAGACGAAAAGTGTAAAAAGGTGAAAAAATATTATTTTTAGGTACTGCGGTTCTAAGTAATTCCACTTTTGAATTATTTTTAAATGACTCTCGACTTTGGTATAATTTAAAAACATTTTGACAGTGATTCTTCCAGTTACAAACGACGATGTTATCCACACTAGCATAACACACAATTGATCCATTATATCGCACACAGAATCCAACGTATTTTTCAGACGTTCAACACCATTTGTATTTGTCATCATATCGCCATAGGTTGAAGATATACCAAAAATTGTATAACAGCAAACTAGAATACTTAAAATTTTGTGTAGATTACCAACAGGAATACACTTTTCCCCGTTGAATTTGATTGAGCTTATTCCCACCACAGAGTACAAAATATAAAGTGGTTTAAATATTTTAAACAAGATTTTACTATCATTTGATTGGCACATCACACTGAAATCACGAAGTACAGTGTCGACCAGTTGGGCCAGAAATGAAACATATGAGTATAATAAAATATCAATATTCTAATTGAATAGCCTTCATGATACAAAATGGTCTAATCATCTTAATCGATTGTAATTCAATTAAAATATTGCTTAACTTGATTAATCTATTTTGTAAATTTGGTGTTCGGTAATACAATAGGTACTAAAATGTTAAATACAAATATAAATAAAATAAATTGTCACATTATCATAATGTCACATAATACATACAATTATCACATATCATACAAACTGGTGATGATCTCATCTGATATAATATTACTGTGTACGATCCGAGAAACCCTGCAAAAGAAATGTTCAACTTGTGGTTCTGGTCGAATAAATTGCACGCCGACATTTTCATTGGCTTGTCTTGAGTCAGCTGTCTGAATTTTAAGAACTGCTTGTATTCTAGATTACCTAGAAGAGGAATAAGGCGATTGTAATGTAAAAGTTTCGTTTTAATCATTATCATTTATTGCACAATGGAGGCTACTAGTGAGTGTAGATCGTAACATCACTTTGATCGAAACATAAATAACAAAACTATACGCACTGGGAAAATCATCACGTATACTTGTGTCACTCAGTACGCCGCGAACCTTTGTGATGAGCAGTCCGAGCCGCGCTCGAATTTCCGTATTTTGACGTAATCAGAAATTACTACCAGTGGACGCGCATTGGTGACAATAAATCTACAAAACGTTGTTTTCGAAAAATTACTCGTGCTTGAAATATAAATAAAGGGGAGACCAGGGCCAGAAGGCTCTGGATCCATCCAGTAATATGGTGTACCCACTATCGCCTAAAATAGTGATTAATGATGTAATGGAAACATCAAATAATAAAAGTGATGAGATTTCTGGAGAGTGGCAAACCGTGACACGGTCCGGTAAAAGGTCAAGGCTGAACTCAGAAACTAGTGAAACAGGGAAAAAAGAATTGAATGAAAAGAAAGGAATCATTGTGGTACAAGGAGAAAACCTACCTGGAAAATTAGGAATGGCGAAACTACTTTTTAAGGCTGGAATGAAAATGGAGAAATTGAAAATAATTTCCGGAACAAAAATGGAAATTACGTTCCCAAACGATCTGGAAGCTGAAAAAGCCATCAAAAATTCAATTTTCAATTTTAAGAAATGGGAAGTTGCAAAAAAAAATAATAATGAATTTTCTTTCGGTGTAATACGAAGGGTAGACCTTGATGTGACAGACGAAGAAATCATGGAAGTCGTCAAATCTGATAAAAGTGTGGTTAGCATAAAGCGTTTCTCTAAAAAGGGGAAAGAGGGTCAACTGACGACAACTGTGAGCCTGAAATTCGTGGGGAAAGAGATCCCATCACACGTCTTTATGTACGGGGTCAAATTCGGAGTAGAACCTTATGTGTTCAGGGTAATGCAATGCTACTGTTGTTGGAGGTATGGACATATTGCAAATAACTGTAGCAAGAAAGATATTAAGCTGTGCCCGAAATGTAATGGAGAGCACGAGACCTGTGACCAGGTAGCCAAATGTGTTAACTGCGGAGGAGACCATCCGGCAAATGACATTAACTGTCCAAAGTGGAAGAACGAGAAAGAGATTACACAAAAAATGGCAAAAAAAAATGTTACGCATAAACAGGCAAAAAAACTCATAGAAAAGAAGATATCCAACTCAAAAGAAAAAGTAAATATTCCAAATAACATGTTTAATAAAGAAAATGTGTACAAATCAAGCGGAAAAACTACTTATGCTGAGAAACTTAAACGAAATAAGACAAACACAGCTGAAATGCATATAAATTCAAAAAACAACAGTAATGTCAACATTGCTCGTGAAATATTGACAGCAATTATAAATGGGGAAAACTGGGAAAATCTCGTAAAAATAGCAATTAATAGATTCATAGACACCATAATGGGTATGATTAAGGATGGAGGCTTAAATGATATATTGAAATCACTTGTTACGGCGAATAATGGATAAGAATAACCTTAACATATTACAATGGAATTCTCGAAGCTTACATTTTAAGAAACCTGATTTAGAAATATATTTACAGAGGCAACACATTAAAATTGCCCTAATATCAGAAACTTGGCTACAATTTCCTTACATTTTGACATTTAAAGACTATACAACATATAGACGAGACAGAGCCGATGGCTATGGAGGAGTTGCAATCTTAATCCATAAAAGTTTACAGTCAATTGAACGAACCCTAGATATCATCGGATCCTGTGAATTAGAATTATGCAGTGTTAACTTACTCAATGCTGGAAATCTGAAATCCGTCAACGTGATATATTGTCCTAGTAATATAAATGTTACAATTCAAACATGGAGGAAAGTTTTTGATCAAATGGGATCAGGTGCACTAGTAGGCGGTGATTTAAATGCCCACAATCCACTATGGGATAGAGCTATACGAGATACAAGGGGAGATCTCATTGCAGAAGCCTGCCAAGATTCAAACCTTATTATTGTCAATAACGGAGATATAACAAGATTAGGACATCCCGGACAAAGGAGTTCGAGCCCGGATATTACCCTGGTATCTTCAGAGCTCCTACTGACTTGTAACTGGAGGGTAGATTCAGATACGATGGGTAGTGATCATTTACCAATAATTATCACTTTAGAAGAAAATTGTTGTAACTATGAACCAATTTTGAATAGAAATTTCAAAAAAGCAGATTGGAACAAATATAAATCCACGGTGGAAAAATTAATACAAAATCTTCCAGAACAATCATTGTCAATCCAAGAGTACTATGATAAATTAGAATAAGTTCTGAACAAAGGTGCAGATGAAAGTATTCCATTCTTTAAGAAGTGTAAAAATAAAGAATTCAAACCGAAGTCATGGTGGAATCAAGAAGTCTCGAAAGCTATAGCTGAAAGAAGATTAGCTCTGACTCGTTTACGGAAAAATGTTAATATTGACAATTACATAGAATTAAAGCGCAAGGAGTCGAGTATTAGGCGGATAGTAAGAAAAGCGGGATGGATGGAGAAAGTTCTGTGATTCTGTTGACGCTAATACAACCTACTCTGATATGTGGAAGAAAATGAAATGGTTTAAGGGAATAGGAACCTCCCGTCCAAATATCTTTGAGAATAGCGAATCAGCGTTAGAGTATCTAAAATATCTGGCCCCAAACGAAGATCTAATTGAACATGTGTGGACAGAAGAAGAAACCTCGGATACTTCTGGCATTCACAAACCGATAACAGCTTCTGAACTAAAATCAGTATTAAAAATGAAAGATACATCCCCAGGAATAGATATGATATCTTATTCTATGATAACTAATTTACCTACTTCTTGTCATTTGCTTATTATCGATTTATTCAATTCAATTTTACGAACTTCCATATTACCTATGCATTGGAAACAGATAAAAATTGTGCCTATAATTAAACCCGGAAGAGATCCGAAACTTATGACCTCTGTAAGGCCAATTTCGTTAATTTCATGTCTTTGTAAAACTTTCAACACTATAATTACAAGACGATTAGAGTGGTATTTAGAAAGTAATTTTTTATTCGATAAGTCTACAATAGGATCTAGAAGAAAACTATCAACCATGGATAATCTGGGAAGAATGGTTACAGAAATACAAGTTGCCCAAACAACCAATGCCGTTACAATTGCTGCTTTTGTAGACATTAAAGATGCATACAATAATATAAAGATCGAAGAGGTCATTAAGGTTCTCATCTCTAAAGGTATAAAAGGAAAAGTTATAAAGTATATCTGGGAATATTTTAAACAAAGAATGATCATTATTAAAGAATCTAACATATTTGCTACTCAAAGGTGCTCGAGAGGACTACCGCAAGGAGATCCCATGTCTGCCCTACTATTCAATATTGGAACTTCTGGTATAGGAAACCATCCCCAAGTGAAACGCGTACAGTACATTGATGATTTTGGTATTTATTATTCAAGTAAGAAAGTAAAAACATGTGAAGACATTATTCAACAAGCTCTGTTAGAACTACAGAATGCTCTTCAAATAAAAGGTCTTGAAATATCGGAACATAAAACGAAAATATGTCTATTTGCAAGGGGAAAGAGACGAAACATCCTGAATATTAAAATAAATGATATACTTATAGAAAGAGTGGATGAACATAAGTTCCTTGGGGTGTGGTTGGATTACAGACTCGCTTGGAATAAACATATAAATAATACCTGTCTAAAATTGAATCAGCCGATGAATATTTTGAAAGTGTTGTCAGGCAAAAGCTGGGGAATTCATCCACTTCATATGAGAATATTGTACACGTCCCTTATAAGAAGTCGATTAGATTATGGTAGTATACTCTTTCATAATTCTGCCAAAAGCAATATTGAAAAATTAGAGAGAATACAATCACGAGCTTTAAGAATATGTGGAGGCTTCCTGAACTCAACTCCGGTGCATGTCTTACAAAGTGAAATGTGTGCCCTTCCTTTGAATATAAGAACTTGGAAACTAGCTGCAAGATTTTGGCTAAGAGCTGTATCAATTGAAAATAATCCACTTGTTTTAGAAATTTTCAAACTAAAATCCTTGATACAAAACAGATTCTGGAATAATAAAAAATTACCTATGTTGATAAAAATTTGTACAGAAACCATTGATTGGAAAACAAATAGAAACAAATGTCTCGATATGTACTCCTTCGAAACCTGGGTTGGAGCAATTAATTTAGAATGTATTGCAGTTGATATTGATGATTTCAATTACCCCAAAAGACATCTTTCATTGAGAGAAATTAGTAATGTCGTAAGCGATATGCTAATTAAGAAATATTCAGGATTCTACCAGATCTACACCGACGGATCGAAAAAACCGGATCAAGTTGGAGCTGCCTTCATTTCAATACAAAACAATTTTACACATAAAATAAAACTGAATAAAAATTGCACTATTATGAATGCAGAATTGATAGCAATCAAAGAAGCTGTGGAGTATTCAATTAAAAATAACTGGAATCAAATTGTAATATTAAGCGATTCTAAAAGCGCGCTTCAACATATCAAAAGTGTTTCAAAAGGAATTGCCTGCAGAAAGATAGCCTACAATATTGCAGATCAAATAATGCGGCTACAGCAGAAAGGGGTGCAAATATGCTTGCAATGGATTCCATCTCACGTAGGAATACATGGGAATGAAGAAGCGGATTTGTTAGCAAACGAAGCATGTGTGAATGGACACATGTATGACTGGAAACCAGATGCCGAAGATTACTGCCAAAAAATTAATTCAACATGTAATATGATGTGGAATCAACATTTTGAGACTTTATCTACCAATAAGGGTATATGGTATAGAAAACTCCAAAAGGAACCGTTTAAAGAACCCTGGTTCACTGAGGTTAATCTGAAAAGATCAGAAATGAGAATAATTTTTAGATTAAGATCCGGACATGCACTAATGGGAAGAGTATTGTGTTTGATAGGCCTCTCTGATTCTCCAATGTGCTCAATATGTGAAGAAATTGAAGATGTCCAACATACATTAACAAAGTGCATTAAGTATGAACAACAGAGAGTGACAATATTGATGACCTCGGACCCATCGGAAGTTCAGAATGTAATAGCCTCAACAGAGTTCTATGCCATATCAAGAATCATGAAATTTATTCGATCATGTAAATTGGAAAATATTTGAAAGTGTAATCTTGGACAAAAGGCACCTTTTAAAGAACTTATAAATTATAATTAAAATATTTTAATATTGTAATTTTAAAAACAGATGAGGCAAAAAATGACAGCATTATGTGAGTCAGAAGCCTCGTTAATAAATTTAAAAAAAAAAAAAAAAAAAAAATACTTGTGTCACTTGGTGATGGTGATGGTGTCGTAAAACTGCGACTCAACTGTATAAGTTGGTGTTAGAAAGTGCTACTCGGATAAGCCCTTTGCAACCCACTCGAAGGACCAGTCCGAAAGTGTGTCAACTGCTATTATATTACACGGGACATTCATTTCTACGCATCCGCTAAACTCGATGGACAGTATTCCTCAATATTTTAAATCCAGGTTTCTGGAACATAAGATAAAGCCAGATCGACGGCCTCCGTGGTCGACGGGCTCTCAACTAGCAAGCTGGAGGTTGCGGGTTCAAATGATCTAGTCAGCTGTTATAAATTATTAGACATTTTAGCAGATATGTCGAACGTCATTTGGAACTCGATAGCACCTTAACTGAAAAAAAAAATATTTTTTATATATTCTGAATAACTGCAAAAAAAAATAATTTTTTTTGCAGTTATTCGGCTTTCGGCAGTATGGGATCACTATCAAAACAATATCATTATTTTTTTTATACAAAGCCTAAAATTACAGAAATTAAAAGACATAATAATTTAAAAATATGTTTTAATTAGGTATATAATAGAAAATATCAAACCATCAAAAATCAACAAACAATATTTCTTTTTTTTTTTAGGTACAGATATCGTGGAGATATCTCATCAAACAAGTTATATTATTTACGAAAATATCTATGCAAGCATGTGTTTTAGCAATATCGTTGTATGATATTTTCAATTTGGTAGGCGGGAATGGGTACCGCCGCCCTGGGAACCATTTATTGGATGACCAACACCTCTGCCACAGGTCACCCTAAGTGGTTCGCTACGTTTGGTGACTTAGCAGGGGTGCCCGGGTTCATGGGTTAAGGTTTGCCCAGGTCTTGGTGGCGGGTGCGACGGCCCACCTTCTGCGTGGCGGGCCGGTTGGGAGATGCTGGTTGAGGGAGACCCTTTACAACCGGTTACCGCTGTCCGGGCCGCTCGATAGTACAGGGGCCCGACCCTCAGGCTCACGACTAAGGGTGGGCTGCCCCATCAGCGAGTGAAAAAACCCCGCCACTGCTGTTGTGCCGGTTCGTGACCGGAGGGGACCCAGCAGCAGCGTTTGGGGCGCATTGGATGCCCTCTCTAGCCGGACTCTCCCAGCCTATCGCCTAGCACCGCAATGGGTGGGCTGGAACCACACGCTCATCACTCCTGGACAGCCTGAACCCCAGATTCCTACCCACCCCTCATACCTTTCCTTTCCAGACCTTTCCTTTCACCTCCTACCCTTACAAAAAAAAAAAAAAACTTTAAATTCATGAACATACAACACAACAATTTTAACATCGTTTCAGCGGCGAGTAGCAGGCGTCCCCGGTGCGGGCCAAAACTGTTGGTAAATTTTGCCAACATTCGCGGCCTGCACACAAATTTAAATTCCGTCCATCACCATCTTTTGTCCCAACGTCCCAACCTTCTTTTCCTATCCGAAACTCAGATAGCCGAGCCGCCAGACTCCTCCTATCTGGACTGCCCGGGCTTTACCCTGGCAAGCAAATTCCGACTGAAAGGAGGAGTCTGCCTCTATAGTCGAGCTGACGTCAACTGTGTGCGACTATTGAGTCTGGAAAACTCCAGATTCGACGTAATGTGGGTGCGCGTCAATCTTGCCAGTACGGCAAGATTCTACGCATGTCTATACCGCTCACCGAACCATAGCGAATCAGACACTTCCGAGCTCTTCAAACATTTGAGCGATACTATTGATGATCTCTTGCCCCGCTACCCTTCGGCCGAGTTTGTTGTTCTGGGGGACTTCAACGTTCATAACGAACCATGGTTGAAGTTCTCAGGCCCAACGGACTCGGCTGGCCGACAGGCGGAATCCTTTGCCATTTGCTACGGATTAGAGCAATTGGTTCAGGAGCCCACAAGGGTTCCTGATGTCCAGACTCACCGCTCCAATCTGTTAGACCTATTTTTAACTACTGTGCCACACGGTTATAAGATTGACGTCACAGCGCCTCTGGGATCATCTGACCACTGCCTAGTGAAGACATCAATCCCCGTTAGCCTCAGACCAACCAATGAGAGGCTGAGGAGAAAAGTGTGGCACTATAGGTCAGCAGATTGGTTCGGTATGCGGGCCCATTTCAATGCTTTTCCGTGGTCAGCTGTTTGTTTTCGGACTTCGGACCCTTCAAGATGTGCCCAGGAGATTGGTGAAGTCATCAATTCGGCGATGGATGGCTTCATACAATCGACTACTAAAGAAACTGGTGTGGGCTCAAAGCCGTGGTTCAGTCGACAATGCTCCGAAGCAGTTCGACGGAAAAACGCGGCTTACCGAGCCTACAACACATCTCGAACGCCCGAAAGCAGATCAGCATACAACAAATCGACAAAAGAATGCAAGAGAATCATCAATAGGTCAAAATTCGAACACGACCTGCAGATCAGCAAAAAGCTGGCTGCCTGCCCGCATGGCAGCAGAGCATTCTGGTCGCTTGCGGGCTCAATAGGTCGAAATTTTTGCAAACCCAGTTTGCCACCTCTTACCAGACCTGACGGCTCACTAGCAAACACCGCCACCGAAAAGGCTAACTTATTAGGGAAAATGTTTGCGGAAAACTCGACCCTCGACGACGGGGGTGCTGTTCCGCCGTCGGTTCCTCACTGCGGCTTCTATATGAAAAAGCTGAGGATCCGGCATCGGGACGTACTCCACGTCATATGGGGGCTCGATGTTAACAAAGCTAGTGGACCTGATGGAATACCTGCCCTGGTATTGCAGAGGTGTGCTGCGGAAATAGTTCCAGTTTTGACAAAGCTCTTCAAAATGTCCCTGAAGTGTGGCACTGTGCCCTCTGGTTGGAAAAAAGCGGTAATTCACCCTATTCCCAAGAAAGGTGACCGCTCCAACCCGGCCAACTACCGTCCCATAGCGATCACATCAGTTCTGTCCAAAGTGATGGAACGTGTGATCAACGACAAACTGCTCACATACCTCGAGAAGAACAAAATTATCAACGACCGTCAATACGGATTCCGGCGGAACCGCTCGTGCGGTGATCTTCTCGCGTATGTGACGCATGTTTGGGGGCGGTGCCTGGAACGTCACAGTGAGACCCAAACGGTCGCACTAGACATATCCAAGGCCTTTGACCGGGTCTGGCACCGAGGACTTGTCAACAAATTGCATTCTTACGGACTTCCCGCATCCCTGTGTACGTGGATTGCTGACTTTTTAAGGGATAGGTTGATTCAGGCGGTTGCTGACGGTTTCACCTCTTCCTCGCACTCCATAAATGCTGGCGTCCCACAGGGATCGGTTCTGTCTCCGACTTTGTTTTTGTTGCACATCAATGACCTTTTGACATGTGCACCGATTCATTGTTACGCGGATGACAGTACAGTTCATGATAACTTTTTGTTTGACAAGCCCCCAAAGGGCACACAAACTCCAACGGCTCGGAGGGCTTTGAAGCAGAGAATGGACGGTTATCTCGAGAGTATTTCCTCCTGGGGTAAAAATAATCTCGTCGAATTTAATGTTTCAAAGACCCAATCCTGTCTGATTACGTCTAAAAGGGATCCAAATGATAATCTAGTCTCCTTCAACGGAAGCAATCTTCCGAACAGGCCTTCCATTGATATGCTTGGTGTAACTATAAGTGACCAGCTCAGGTACGGGGGCTCCATCGAAGCCAGAGTAAAGTTGGCCTCTCAGAAGCTGGGCGTACTGTACAGGGCACGCAGATACTTTAATAGTACACAACTGCTCACCCTGTACAAATCGCAAGTGCGCCCTACTGTCGAATTTGGCAGCCATCTCTGGTCTGGAGCCCCAAAATACCTGAAAAAAACCCTTGACTCTGTGCAGAAACGGGCGGTCCGTTTGATAGATTCCCCAATCTTAACAAACGGACTGCAATCTTTAGAGCACAGGCGTCAGGTAGGTATGCTGTCCTTGTTCTATCGGTATTACAATGGAAGATGCTCTGAGGAACTAGCGTCATTGATCCCTTCGGCACCGGTGCGTAGTCGGGATACACGCCAAACGCGCGCCCAACATTTGTACACAGTTGACACTTGTCACATGAGAACGGGTCGCTTCTACGATTCGTTCTTAAGTTCAACGGCTCGGCTGTGGAACGAACTGCCGGCCTCTGTGTTTCCTCCCTCCTACAACATGGGACTCTTCAAGACCCATGTTCACTCCTTCCTCTCCACAAAAAGACCCTCCACACAGCATCCCCAAAGATGACATAGGCCCTGAGGGAAATTATTTTCTTCTGGGCCTCCTGTGTGGAGTAAATATAAAAATAAAAAAAAAATGATCGAGACATTCTAGACATAGGATTAAAATAACCAGTGTTATTGGTAAAAAAATCGGTCCAAAATATGTTAAGGTGTCTAGTGAATTTGTGCCTTGTGTTTAACTTAATTAAATGGACTATGTTACTATCTACTTGATTATTGACAATTTCGTAAAGCAATAAGTGGGCATTTATGTTTTGTCTTTTAACTAGACTCTCTAACTTGAAACACGTAAGTCTTTGTTATTAACCGTCTAGCAGATGGTAGACACCTGATCTATAAGACAAAATCCGTGTAAATTTTCTTTGGACAGATTCAAGTCTAGTTACCTGTATGATATAATGTGAATTCCATACTGTTGACCCATACTCAAGAACCCTGCGGATTAACGAATTGAATAGAATTATTAGGCTATTAGAATTCTTGAACAGTTTAGTTGATCTTACAATAAAACCAAGTATTTTTTTTTGATTTACTTACAATGTTCGTGAACGTTCAACGAACACGTTACTTAACGTGTTCGTTGAACGTTAGTTTGTTATCGAATATAATTCCTAAATCTTTGATCGATTCAACTGTTTCCAGATTATGACCACATATTCCGTATGAATATAGGGTTTAGTTGGTGTTCTTAGTGAAATTTATAACTTTGCACTTAGCTATATTCAGTTCCATTTCGTTGTTAACACACCAAGCAGATAAAGTGTTAAGGTTTTGTTGTAAGAGTTAACATTCTCCCATAGGTTTAATTGCTTTATATAACTTGAGGTCGTCAGCATATAGAGAAAAGTTACAGCGGAGTTTAAATGTAAGGTCGTTAATAAAATTTAAAAAAAAAAACAAAGGTCCAAGGTGTGATCCTTGTGGTACGCCCGACATAACAAAGATTGGAGAAGAGTTAAAACCGTTAACAGTAACTAATTGTCTTCTATGTGATAAATATGATTCTAACCAACGAAGCAGATTTCCGTGTATGCCGATTTTATCCAGTTTATTCATTAAGATCGGATGACTAACTTTTTCGAAGGCCTTACTGAAATTGGTGTATACTTCATCTACTTGTGTTTTTTTATTCATCGTTTTGCACAGAAAGTCCACATACTCGAGTAAATTAGTGTTTGTGGATCGTTTAGCTACAAAGCCATGTTGGAAAAGGCTAAATATATGTGTTACATGGTTTAATATGGTTTTATATACAATGGACTCGAATATTTTTCCAAAACAAGATAAAAGTTTGATTGGATGGTAATTTTTTTACATATTTTTTACCACCAGACTTATGGATCGGAATAACGTGGGCAATCTTCCACAGATCCGGAAATACCCCATCGTTCAGACTTTTGACGAATAATTTGTGTAATGTTACTGCAAGTTGTTCTGCACAATTTCGAATAAATAGTGGAGGGATTCCGTCTGGACCGGAATCCTTTTTGATATCGAGAGTATTCAACTTCATCTCGACCTCCTCTAGAGTTATTTTCATATGAGACAGTGGATAATTATAGAGTGGGGAAGAAAGTTTAGAGTCCCTTATAGATTTAGATGGTGAGCTAAATACAGAAGAAAAGTAAGTAGATAAGAGTTCACATGTTTCTTCACCATTAGTTGCTGATTTGTCATGGAGATGCATGATTTTGGGGAGAGAATTAGAAACTCTTTTCGAATTAATGAGGGTTGACAGATTTTTTATAGTGTTACGGAGAGAATTTTCTATTGAATCTATATAGGCTTTAAGGCAGGTACGTATAGATACTTTTACTCTAGCCCTCAAGATAGAAAAACTGTCATAGTCACATTGACTTTTGTATTTTTTCCATTTCTTTCTAAACTTTTCTTTTTCTCTGAGTTGGTGGATCAAAACATTGCTAAACCAAATTGGAAACTTTTTATTGCTGTTTTTTAAGCGCGGAGTGTGTTTTTCAATTGATAACCATAATAAGTAAAAAAAATGTAGTAGGGAGTCATTACAATTCAGGGTATTAAGATCATCCCAGTAATTAAGTGATAACATTTCATTGCATTTAATGTGGTCCATTTTTTTAAAGTTATATTTGATGTGATCAGGATTGGTGACTAGGGGCTGCATTTAGACATTAAAAAATCAAATTCAATGGGAGGATGATAGTAATCAACTTTGGATAGCACATGTGAAGTAATTTGAATGTTGAGATTATGGTTGGAAAACACTAAATCTAAAATACGATCTATATTGTTAGAGACGTGATTGTACTGATTAAGTCCAGTCAAATTTTGAAAGTCTAGTAGAGATATTGATTTTAGGCCATTAGATGAGACTGGTCTGGTGTAAGTTTCATTGACATTTAATGAGCATAGATACATTAGAGGGTACATTAAAATTACCCAGCATTATTGTTATATCTTCTGATGAAAGGTTATTGCATGTCGTTTGACACTTATCGAAAAAGGCTGTGAGATTTTCGATTGGTATATCTGGAGGCAAATATGCCAAACACAAGTTGATGGATTGCCTAGATGTTTCATGCAATTTAAATTTAATCCATAAATCTTCTGAAGATTTTGAGCTGTGTGCTGAAATAAGAAAGATGTCATTTCTTTCTTTATGCCTGATTTTTTATGAGAACTCGATGTGTCTCTATTGCGTCTATAAATATTGTAACGATCATCTACTATTCCGCGGTCATAGATTGTGGAGTCGAGCCATGTTTCTGTAAAACAAATGAAATCATAATTGCTACTGAGCACTTTGCAGTCCAAATCATTTAATTTACTTTTCAAACCACGTACATTTTGATCATAAAAGGTTATTGCCGTTTTACTAAAATACATTTTGAAGGTATATATTAATCATTATTAAATACGTCTTTTTGTAAAATTGATGTGAAAATAATTTACGTGACATTAAATAATTATGCTTTGAAAGAGGGCAATTTTGGACATCAGATTTTTTTAGTTTGTTTGTCGTAAATTATTTTATCTATGGTGTCTGGTGATTTTAAAAATGACAGAATTAGGTTAAAGAATTGTAAACAAAAATTGAGTAATATGAATGTTGAATAAATAAAATAATAATACCTTGCGGTAACAGCAGTTGAGAACAGCATACATAGCACAACATTACACGGAAAGGTAGTGATAATGTAATAATCGGAATAATAATAATTCACTTATAAAATATTTCGAAGGTCGTCCTCCCTCCTGATTAAAAAAGCAAACGTTGTGTCGTTTTTTATCACCAGGATCTTGCCGTCCTTAACCCAAACAAATTTATAACCCGCTTCCTGCGCCTTTTTTTCGCTTTGGATAGCAGCAACTTATTTTAAATAGTTAGGTGGTTGTTGACATAGATAATAGTTTCCGGTCCAGAATATTTTAGGTCAGTGCTCGCGATCTTCTTAGCCTTCTTCGCTAGCGCAAGTAACTCTTCTTTTCTTCTGCGGTTTGCGAAGCGAATAATGATTGGCTTAACCTGAGTGGACTTTGTAGCAACCCGCGTCACATGGTCTACATCTTCAGGGCGCAAAGCGAAACCGACCTGCTCGCATATTTTTTGGTTCACGGTGAAAAGGTTTTCTCCTTTCGTCATTGGGACAATCTTAATCTCCAAGTTTTTCATTCTGGAGAGCCGATCCCGCTCATCCAATTCGCACCGGAAGATGTCCAGGTAGGGGAGAGTGGGAAGGTAAGAGTAAAAGTATAAACTGAAGATCTGTGTAATTGAATGTGTAATGTTTTTAAATTTTGCCTACATTTTATATCGTAGATTATATCGAAATTGAATTAATATGTCTAGCGTATGGCTCCTGGCTCCGGCCGCAACTGAAATGAATTTAATGTTTTATTCGGGTATAAATGTTAGTAAATACCCCTCTCTCGCGCAAAACGAATCGCTGATTCTCTCTCTCTGATTTGCAACTTCTTGAGGTACATCAACCTTTCAATCTTAACGAATTAATATGTCACGTTGTGTCAATTTTTGTTTCGACAGTGATTAATTCATTGAAGGATCCTTTTAATTGGTTGTGGTAACTTTGGTTCTTTTTGATGAGGCGTGTTACATTCTGTATGGTTTTAAAATAAGACAATGACCGACTACCCTGATTTTAACTACCTTTTCCTACCTTGTTTGCTCGCTCAAACGTTTCAGGTTGCTGCAGTCGATAATGTGCTAATATAATGAGACAATTAATTACAAGTATATGAAATTCTCTATAGACAATTCAATTCAAGATGCACGAGATTCTAGGTTAATGATTTGACTATGGATTGTTAGATTGATAGTTAGTTAGATAGTTAGTTAGTTTTGTGAATTATTTCTATGAGTAGGTATTTTTGGGAATAGCTAGAGACAAAACATGTGTTGCTTTCGATTGGTCTCCGTCCAAATCCCATCCATCAACGTGACCAGCTCGAGAGCAGCCAAATTGATGGTCCAATCCCAACACCTCCAGAAATTAATTGAATATCGCTCAGCGACAGATGAAATGATGACATGTTTTGCCTCCTGCCGGAGGGTGATGAAGGTAGGATTCCTTTGAATTCTGATATGTGGGTCCTTGTTGGTAAATGATGATGTTGATGATGATGATGATTGATGAAGATTCATCTTATACCGTTAGGTACAAGGAGCTGCTCCGGTCCGGTGGCATGATAGCCTGATGTCAGGAACCATTTGGGTCACGTGGGTAGCGCGAGGTTTAGGTCGCGTCAACCTCCCCCAAATCGATGATGAGTTAAGCTCCGCCAGCATGCCGAAAGTTAGGAGTCCACTCTACTAAGCTCAAACATAAACATTATACTGAAGTGGTTTGCATCAGCAACGTCAGGAGTTCGGGAGTCCCGTGAATACCCCTCTGGTTTGCGCTTGTAAGAATAAGTTAGATCCAGCTCCAGTTTGTTCGCCTTCGCCTCTGCAGTCACGCTACTCCAAATAGCTCCTGGCTCCAGTCTATACATTCTCGTTCCATTTTATACCATACCAACTTATTATTAGAGGTAATGACACATGTTTATCATATGTGCAATAAAGAACATACTTCAAGTCTTTCGTCCACACTCAAAATAGTCATATCAATATTTAATTTGAATGAGGGCATCCATCCGACATAACGAATGTTTCCGGGACGGGAGATCTTACCCCACTTTAAAGTCATGGTCATTCGCTCTATCGTTTGTTACCTTCCGTTCGCTTCAAATTTCAAAGAATGGTAGAAAATGATATCCTCGACTTCCGGCGCTAAGGATCAGGGATACTGGAATTATCAGGTCGTGAATCTGAAATCATCCGATCTCCGTCAGCTCAAACGGTTTCAATCAGAGTCAATTCCCAACCTAATTCTGGATGACTTCTCCTCCTATAGTGGGGTAAGTATTTATTGAATTTGACAGGAAGGACGTCAGAAATCGCCGAAACAACTTCATATTCGTCACGATCCCTTCGTTTTGTCAGCGAGAAAATTCTCTTCATACGTCAGAAAAGAATAGCATAGCCATTATCCGCTTTGTTCCTTCATCTACCAAGCTAACTCAAGTAGGAAATCCCATTGGCAATCTTTGTTCCCTTCGATTGGAACTCCGTGAAAGCGTCCTCTCACCAGCTGAAAATACTCGAAACAGGGGTCTATCCAGGGTAACCATCTTAGGCTGGTCCTCCAACACCTTCATTTATACGCAAAAATTCATTTATAAGCAAAAATAATTATTGCTTGTAAAATAATTGTTACCCTTTGTGCTATGCATAAAAAATCTTGTCTTAAACATTAGTTTACCAACAAAAAAAAAATAATTTTGTTGATGTTATTAAAGGAATTATTACAAACACGATTCGAACTTTGACAGTTGAGGAACTCTGTTGTTTTTTTTTCAGTTCGAATACGAAAAACCCTAATTTTATTGCCTATGGTAGATTAAAGCTATATTTTTTGTCCTCTTTGAGTGCTTTTATTGCTGACCAAGTCCAGTAAGTGTTATTTTCTATTGATATGCATTCCTTTTTGCCCCAACGGCTTTTGCCGTGGGGAAGAAACCACCAGATCTCGTTCCCCCTGACCCGGACCCTGTTAATTTTGAAAATGACATTGCTAGCGAGTTAGAAATAAAGACGGATTCCTCTACTCCCAAAAAAGAAAAGTTAGCGTCCTTCCGGAAAAGGAATCTTCTCAGGTTACAGTTCCTGCGGAGACTGTCGCTCCTCCACTCGCTTCACTGTATCCGACTTTAGCAAAAGCCCCTTCATCGTGTATGTGCAAAACAACACACAAGGCCACTCACTGCATCCCCTTGATTTCGGTAATTTTTTGGGAAAAAAACTACTTGGCATTTCCCCAGGTGGTATCAGATCCGAAGGAAGATTCCGCATTTGTGTAGAGTTCACAACTGCACTCAATGCCAATGAATTTATAAATTCCATTAACTACCTCTCTGCGAAAAAATACAAGGCTTACATCCCTTCATTTAATGTCTCGCGCATGGGTCTAGTGAGAGGTATCTCCACAGACCTATCCGAGGAAGAACTCATCACGGAACTTATTATCCCAGCATCTTCGGGGAAAGTTTTAAAGACAAGGTGGTTGAATTATAAAGATAGTACTTCCGATTCTATAGTTTGGAAAACCTCCCAAACTGTAGTTCTTACATTTGAAGGCCAATCTCTTCCCTCTTATGTGTACCATTTCCACAACTCTCTCCCAGTGGAAATTTATTCATACCCGACAGTTCAGTGCTTTAACTGTTGACGGTTCGGCCATTCCAAGCAATCATGTCGTTCTTCTTCTCGCTGTTTTAAATGTGCAGAAAGTCATTTAGCAGACCAATGCCCCTCCCCTTCCAATCCCCCTATTTCCATCAACTGCTCAGGCTTTCAAACAGCCATAAATACATCCTGCCCCGAATTTTCACGCCAAAAAACATTAATAGTTATATGGTTTCCAATTGCGTATCATACTTTCACGCTTCTAAAATAATAGCTCACTCTGAAAAATCTTTTTCTGATGTCGCCTTTCAACCTCAGCTATCTCAAAACATTTTTCTTTAAAACCCGTCATACAGGAAGACTGTAATTGAAAAATAGGCTTCTCGTCCTCTCGAACCATTTAGTGATATTATTCTTGGAAGCCTCTAACCAAGCGATGATAGTTGTAATATATTGATTAATTTGTGTGGTAGATTGAGAACAAGAACATACTGTACATTTGCGAATATATCAATAGTAGAGGCAGGTAGGTAGGTACATACATACGACTTAAATAACCTATGTTGGAAATAAACCTATTTTGGATATAACGAGAAATGGCTATAAGGAACAAATTTATTTGGTCCCCTCGTGCTCGTCATAACCAAGTTTGACTTTATATATATATGCTTGCAGGGTAGGTATTACCGGAAAAAAAATAATTTTATTAGAAGTGCAACAATTTTCAGATAATTTGTCATAAAGTAGAATCGGTTTATTTGTTTCATTGGATATTTTAAATGGTTTGATAACATTGACTGCTTTCATTGATTTCTCAGAATATCTTTTATAGCATTCCCTTATTTCTCTTGCCATTTCCTCTACATACAAAATTATGATATAAACAAACTATTAATTCATCAAATTGCATGTTAAAATTTGGACAATGTTCAACATACTGATAAATAAATACTGAAATGCTAAGAGATAACTCGTTACATAGGCAACTAATTAAAAAAAACATTTTAACGGTGATTTTGCCAGATATAAACGATGACATTATCCACACCATAGTAACACACGTATGTGTCATTATATATCATAGTTAGTCCAAAGTATTTTTCAGCGCATCAATGCCATATTTGTTTGTAATCAAATGTTTATACAATATGTAGTAGATATCCCGAAATGCAAACCAGAATGCACAAAAATTTGTGAAGATTACCAACAAGAATACACTTTTCTCCGTCGAATTCGGTTGAGCTTATTCCAAACAGAGAGTATAAACAGTAAAATGGTTTAAATATTTGAAACCAGTTTTAACTCTCCTTTGGTTGGAAAATGATTCTTAAATTACAAAAAAGGTTTGTGTAGACCTGTCAGCCCAGAAAAGAAACATATAATAACATGACAATCTTCTTATTGAATGTTGTTCATGCGCTAAAAAATACTTAATATAATAACACAAACGACAATAAAAATAGTCAGTATCTAAAATAGAAATATTAACACAGCCTTGTATTATTCTAACGTGGATAATGCCAATTGTTTTTCAATTAGATGATTTCTTAACTTCATTAATATATTAGTTAAATTTGTTTTTATTTTCACTAGATGCGAAAAAAGTAAGTACAAAAATGAGTGAAGGACACAATTTATTTACTAAAAAGATACATTGTATTAATGAAATTAAAATAAAATATATATTATCAGACTGTACATGCTGGTGACGATCTCATCTGATCTAATATTACTGTGTACGACGCAAGAAACCCAGCAAAAGAAATAATAAACCTGTGGTTTAGATCAAATAAATTGAATGCTGACATTCTCATTGGCTTGTCATGAGTCAGCTGTCTGAATTTGAAGAACTGCTTGTATTCTGGATTACCTAGAAGAGCAATAAGGCAAGGGTAATGTAAAATATTCGAATCACCACGCATTACAAACTTTCGTCAGTTGCACACGGGTCGTCGTTGCGTCAAACCAGTAGACGCCAAGGTATACGTGATCACTGTAAGCAATAATATTCGGATTAATTTGTCGATGAATCATAAAGCGATAAAAATTTTCTGATCTCCAATTGACCTAGAATTCTACCAAAGCTGTAACTAAAACTACCAAATCGCTTATCGCGTTCTTATGGTGGAAGAAGTTTCGACGAGATGTAATTATAGCTCTATGGAATTTATATATATATATATATATATAAATTTTTTTGTTATTAAAAATAATCTCAATTTGCTTCAATTGCGCCCGCATAGGGCCGGCCTTAAAACACAATATCGGCTTCCAGTTTGGATCGCAATATCACTTGGATTGAATATCGAATTTAAAATTTATTTATTTTTGCAATTGCAACTATCATCAGAACTGAGTCATTTTCATACTCGCTTCTACCTATATTGAATGCAGTTGGTAATCCTTTCGCATTTATTATATATGTCTTCAACTGCACGGAATATATTTACAAGAAGGCTATAATAACATACTCGGTAATAATTACAATTAAGATAAGCACAATACTTTTCTTCAGCATGTGTTGCATATTTATTATTTTACTTTTAATTACTGTGTAGTGTAAATTATAGGGAGTGTACATCTCCCGAAAATAATGACAACATTATTTTTACCCATATTTTTGTGAGGCTTGCATCACTGTAAAAATATTTTATTCTGTCTCCAGCAGTCTAGCCGTCAGTTTAGCCCTAAATCTCCTCTAGCGTGCGCGATCTGTTTTGTTTATAAAATTATTGTAACGTGAGTTTTGTTAAAATAAAAACTAAATTGGAAATATCCGAATTCTCATTATTACACACCGAGAGTAATCACGCAACCTTGGATTCTGCGGATTGGAGAACAACAGAATCATTTAGTCAACAACCTATTTAAATTGGCGATAATCACAATCCTCCAAAACTGTTACATTGAATTATTATGTACTGTATATACATATAATCATATGTTGTTAAATGCCCATATGGGCGTATATTACTCATAAATAAATAAATAACTTATATTTATTGATAAATTATAGCACACATTTAATAGAAAGTGACCTACCTGGGTTTGTGTAAAGGCATCCTTTGGTAAGAGTGATCTTAAGCTTCTCTATGGCTCCCTGTAGCAATTCACCAATAACACATGGGGCTGTTGTGTAAAAGAAGCAATATATTATGTTGAATGTTCCGAAAAAAACCTAGAATTTATGCTTGGTTGAATGTTTTTTTTAATTTTCTTTTTATATACAGTATTTAATGTATTGTATTGAAAGTATTTATGTAAAGTATTTCATATGCATGCAAGTAAATTCAACATGAATAGAACACAAAAGTCCCCGAAGCCAGTGGGACTATGGCATCCCCAATTGGGGTATGTTGTGAGGCTGAAGGGCGTGGGGAAGGGAAGCATTCGCCGACAACGAAAGTTGGGAAATATCTGGATATTCGGATCTCAACACCATATACGGTTAAACCCATTTCAAGCAACATTATTATTCTGAATGGCGGTCTTTTACCAGGGCGATACTGACAGTATCACTATTCTGGAACATGTCTCAAATATCGTCGATGTAATGTAAAAGCTGAATAACTGACTGAAATAAAACAAAGTATTTTTTACTAATATTCTATTTTTATAAAATAATGGAAATTTTTAATTTTTCTTTTGGTTTGTCTCAGGATTGAATTCGATTCGATCGAATTGATTCGTGTGTACATTAAGGCGGGTCACGATTGTATGGGGGAAAAAAAACTTGTTTTGGTTTGTCTGTTAGTGATAAAAGGGTGTTAAATGAAGATGTAAAATCACGTAATTTTTTTAATAATATTTGGATATCATCTTTTTCCTCCGGATTGAGTTTGAAATTTCACAAAATAGAGAAAAACCCACCCTTGTTAAATTTCTAAAAAATATTAGATAAACAATTCAAAATAAATTTTTTCAATAAAACACAAATTAGAGAGAATATTCTGACTTATTTATTAAAAAAATATATGATTATAATTTACATTATCTCAAGACAGTGTATTCAAATACCAGCAAAATCCTTCTTACTCTCAAATTTCGGCATTATTTTGCGAGACTCAATCTTTGCCTTAATAAGACCTTCTCTTGCAGACTTCGTACATAAAGTAGTCGAGGCTTCAGTAACAGTCTTTACAGCGCTTTCAACTGCTTGAATATGACATGGCAGAGGCAGAAGAGGCAATTTACCTTCTCCCCCCTGTGCTACAAATAATTGAAGATCTTCATCCGATATATTCTTCAGTATTGGGGGTTCGGTTACATTTTGCTGCCAATTAATAAGGTCGTAGTAATATGATGCATCGAGGTTTATGTTTGGAAGTTGGAACAGCCTTGTTTTACTTAGTTTCTTACTGCGTGCTTTTAGAACACGACGCGCAGCTAATTCCCGGATATGCTTGTGAGGGTCAGTTAACATTGTAAGTAGTAAATTTTCGGGGTGTGCGAAGTAACTGTTTCTTTCTATGACTGGATCAACTATAGTTTTTAGTTCAGGGGATAAGTATCTAGACGCTGAAATTAGCTGCCATAGGTGACGTGCTCCATCTTTACAGGTGGGATGAGTTTAAATACTGAACCAAGTCGGAGCATAAACTTCAACAACATACGCTGCTAAAATAATAAGATTCTCTGTAGGAGCTTCCGTTGCAACATAAAGACGAAGAATTCGGTAAGCACGCGTAAGCCATCTGGCATGAGACATTTTTCCAGGAGATTTGTGGCCTAAATCTTCAGGTAATTCCCCCACCGTAACTGCAGATACGATTTTATACAAATATAACTGATCTGTACTTAGGTATTTAGTTAATAATTCAGGCAACTCTCCGTCAATTTTCTGAAAATGAACAATAGGCTTTTTGTCACAGTTTTCTAAAGCTAGTCCTATTGTCCCTGAATATGTTTGAGGTCCAGATGTCTTACCGTCAAGATGTGTGAACAAATGACGAAATGGTAACTCGTTCATGTGAAGCAAGCAAATTATCCATTGCAATGGTTTATCCAAACTTTTTTCAAGCAAACGTATTATACCTCCATGTTTTCCAACGTTCACGTTCGTTCCGTCACATCAAATAGCCATTAATGGTTCTAATGGTATTTCTTCCTTTAAAAAATAATCGACAATTTTTCTTTCTATAACTTTCGACGTGCCAGAGTTTGGTGCAATATAACCCAAATATATTGAGTCTGGCTCTTTTATCATTGAAATATGCTCTTCAATGATTAGTTCTCTGTAATGCCTCCCCCCTTTTTCCCTGATAATTAATGTTTTATCTTTCCGGCCATCAAAATATAATGCGGGTATTTGTAAAACTATGTGTTGTGCCTTAATATTTTCCCTTGTTTTTTTTCGTTCTCTGCGAAGTTTACTTTTGTCAATAACTGGAATATTAGACTTGATGTCATACAGAACTGCTGAGGCAATGGCTGCCGCTGCTCTATCCGAAACTCCATATCTATCACAAGTTTTCGACAGTGTAGAATAATCAACAGTGACCGCAGCCTGCTTCTGAGGCATTTGAGATACAACATTTGGTTTGAAAACATCATTGCAATCGGATTCATTTGATGCAGAAGACGTGGAAATATCGATTAGAGAGGTAGTTGGCTTACCTGTGCTTTCCTTTTTAGACGTACGCAAGGATTTTTGCTTCAGAAGTTTTCTTTTCAACACAGTTTTCATTCGTTTTGTTGTAGCGGTATCCACATTTCCTATTATCATTTTTCGTGTAGTACGTTGGTCACTTATGAAACTCTGTTCATTTACGGGTATTTTTTTATCTTTAGGTCAGTCACATTTACTGAAATCTTTGCATTTGCAAGACGAAATATCAAACAGCACTTTACCTCTGCGACGGAATTCCTCCATTTTTTTCTCCGGTATTTTAGGATGTGACCTAAGAAGGTTTTTGTATTTAAAATGATATGTCCTCAACAATCGTGCTACTCGCGAGTGTGTAACGATGGGAATAGAAGCCTTTCTCCATATTTCTTCAATTTGTGCTGTCACAGTACACTCTATTTGCTGAAATTTGGGTTCTAGTTTGGTCTCTTGATTTAATTTTATTTGATGCCTGGTCCACTCAAAAAACTTCACAACATCACAATAAGTTGGTAAAACATTGTCTTTAACGTCGCAAATTTCACCAAATATGGGACTTTTTAACGCATTCCGAGTACGTTCCATTGCGAAAACTTGTGCAACGCGACCTACCGCTTAAAGAGCCGTAGCGATACTGACTCCAAACTCCGACGTCGGTTGCGCAGAGTCGCTGCGCTTAGTGCAATCGGTGCTTCTCCCGCCCTCACCTCGAGCCACTAATAATCAAAACTCGGATTTTTTGTAAATGAATTCGTAAATACGTACTATATTTGCCATAGAATATTACAAAAAATATAGTATAAAGGATTCGTAGTAACTTTTATACACACTAGAAAATACCTCTAAAAATGAAAAATTTCAAAACTTTGAAGTGAATCCGGAGGAAGAAGATCGTATCAGAAATTTAAAAAATTTTAAACACGTCGGTTTGAACCCATTTGGCACCCTTTTATCGATAACAGAATCTAAAATTATCTTTTTTTTTTAAATGACCCACCTTAGTGTACATGCGTGATTATCAGAATTGGGAGATATAATGCATTGTCAATCGACAACTGCCGTTTTAGCTTCGGGGTGTCAGGAAGCGGGTTAATTTTAACTTGAGGATTTGCATGAACTAATTCACGAAAACATAATCTAAATTTAAATAAGTGAAAATCAACCCATAAAAAAGGCATTATTTTACTAAACATGTATTTTAAAATATCTTTAATATTTTTTATTATATATGAAATTAAACTTTTACTATATTTTATTTTTTCTTTATGGATTTTTGAAGGTCTCGTAAACAAAGGGTAATTTTTACATATATTTTTTAAAATAAAATATAGTTTGTCCACCTGGGTCCCCCAGGAAACCAATATTTATAAAATACGTTAAAAAAACTATTGTAGTAAGATGTTGCAATATTTCAACTGCGGATATTTCCGTGATGATAGTTTTTATTAACTTTACTCTATTTGGAGAGATAATCCTTTTTACTTACTTAATTTTTGTTAACTTCAGATACATGTATTGTGAAAGTGGATTATTATAATGTATATCTACTTACTTTAATTATATACATATTTTCCTAAGCTAAAATTAAATTAAATTTTATTAAGACGCCAAATTTTATTTCTCTAGTTTTTTTTAGTACCTATGTGCCCATATACCCAAAAACTTTTTTGAAATTTCATTTTTTTTTCTTTAAATTCTATAAATATAGTAATTTCATTTTACCAAGAGTGGATTAAAAAATTATTTAAAAAAAAATAGAAATTGTTGAGTCAGTTTTGTTGAAATTAACTTACCGTCTTACAGTGATTCAGATTTTTTTTCAGTATTTAAACCATAATTTCAAAAACTTTAATTTCAGGGACCCAATTTTGTTTTCTTAATGGTACACTTATTAAAAAAAAATTGGGTTGTAAAAATTTTCATTAAAAAATAACAAACAGTTTTCTTTTAAACAGACTGTACCGGACAGCAGGTGGATGTACAAACCATTTAACGACGCCGAATCCCTTTTGAACCTTATCACCGGACACGTATCATGTGTCAAATAGGATTTAACCTTAGTAATTAAAATTTGGTTATTTTTCTTGGTTCCTTAATGCATCTTGTTTAGAGATAAGAATAATTGCTGTACATTAACAAGTGTTGAATTTCAACTCAATAAATATGCAAACAACTAACACAACCAGTCAAGGTTGTGATGGTTTGAACAATCACATAAATAAACGAAATGAATGTACTCCAAATTTTTTTTTGTTTGGGCCAACAGATAAGATTTATTGACAGGCGGGCTTGAAGTACACATGTTCCCACGGGAAGGAAGAAAGAGATCGCATGGCAGTCGGTTCTTGAACGTGGATACGTTGACAGCTCCGAGAAATCAATACAAATCAGAAGTGTTGTGTGAAATTACAGTTAATTAGTGAATTCAAATGGTGTTAGAAAGCTTTGTTGTATATTGAATTAAAGTGAAATATTATTGAACCGGTGTTTGTGTAAAGTGAAAGTGGTTGTACTCAGTGGAGATAGGAACAATTGGATAATTTGTAGAGCGCCGTTTTGTGAAAAATCACCCCAGGGGCGCTAAGAGTTGGGCGATCGCGATTATAATATAAAATGTGTTAAATTAAACGTGATTTCGAAAATATGTATTTCAAACTAAATTACTTGTTTTAAAAACATGAAAATAATAATAATAATGATTGCGTTGTAAAACAGAGTGAACGTATTTAAAGGCAGGAAGTTTTTTAATCGGGCTAGGGAGGAATTGATTTGACGAGATGGCATTCTATCCACGGAGACCGAAATCCAGAGAATCAAACAAATCATAAACTCGGGTTCGAATCCCAACAGAGATTAGGGAGGTACAATTGTATTTACAGAATTATTTAATTACCCTTTTATAGGCGTAGGGAGGGGACCAAAATTGAACAAGTTGCAAGGATTTCGCTGAAATGAGGAAAGAAGCCGATAGGGAGGAGATCGAAAATGAAAGTGATTTAGCTATATAGTGTAACCAGGTAAGCTTCACGCTGAGAATGAGAGATGACTAACTGGGTGAGTTTTTTAATATTATTTATTTAATTCCAGAGGACCCTTTTAAAAGACGGATACAACCGAGATACAGGAACTAAGTTTACGACACCTGCCGCCCAAATAATGTTATCATTAAAAGGAATGTGCTAGGCGAACCATCTATCAGCTGAAAAAGGGAGACGGGCCAATGACCTTTTCATATGTACGCCGAGGCGCGGTGTACGGTCAGTCGAAGGAGAAGTTTTGCTAGCGTATGACCGCCCGAATAGAAAGCGATCGGATGCAACCAGACAGAACAAAATGAATACTTTTCTTCTGTTATTTGACTTTCTAATTTAATACTTTTCATCTATTGTTTGACTTTCTAAGTTACGAATTGGGATGCACAAAAACAAATCTAGAGTCAAAAGAGGGAGATGGTAATCTCCGAAATAAAACTACCAACCGAACAACTTTTCTCAACAGGTACCTTTCGAGAGGTAGGCAGCCTCTTTAAATTAAATGCAAAAATCAAACCAATTATCCGTTTATACCTACTTGAGAGGATAGGTATTCAGTAGAAGTTACCCATACCTAATACACGAGGATGCTAGTAACCTCATAAAATAATTACTAGAACCGAATATTAAAATACAGACAGTCCTCATCCTAAATTTGGCATTTCGAGTAGACCTTACATATATCTCACATGATAATTGGCTGAATGGGTAGGCACACAACCTATCGCTAAAAGCAGGCTAAATGTCGACAAGATCGTCGTGTGTTATCTATGTTATTGACCTAGAAAGGGATGTAGATTCCCGACGACGAGGAATTCACAACGTTTTCTGGAGGTGGCGCGTAACTTAGGACCTTACGTGTCACATTTTCGCGACTAGATTCGTGACAAGGGATGTCATGGTTTTCCCCTTCTACACTCAGTAAAGTAGATTATCCTGGAGGTGTATGAGGTTGGGGCAATTCTGAAATTGGTGATGAGACCTAGTTTTCTTTATTCTGGCGTGACGGTTGCCGACTTGGAACAAAGGGAGACCCGGCCGGTTGTGATATCCAGACACGCAGATATCGATCGCCTTGCTCAAATTATCATCCATCGGTTTTGTTTGGTAAAGAGGAGGAGCCAATCTTAACTTGAAAAAAATTCATTTCCTTTCCTCTCCTTCCCCTCCCAAAATATATACATGGATGGCGCCGACAACTAACACCATAAAATTATCGCATGTATATCACATATATAAAATCTAACACTTTATTATGTTCACATTACCCTACGATAGATAGAATCGCGTAGCTAGTTGGAGGAGCAGGCGACTTAGAAGATAAGGTTTATGAAATAGCTTTAAAACACAGCGGTAATGGATTCAACTCACTCTATCTCAAAAGAACCGAGGGATACCACACATACATAGATAACTAGGTTTCTATACCGAGAAACAAAAAAAAACCAACACAACGTTCGGTGAAGCCTTTTTATACTGAACCGTCACGTGAAATGAGTACGTTCAAGGTCGTACGTCACGTAGACAAACTAGGATGTACACACTTGAAGGGGTGTGTAATAAGGAGAGGGGCAAAGGCTTGAAAGACGGAAGGGAGGACATTCCTACCCCGGATATATACATAACCAAAGCCTTATGGAAAAGTTACCTATGGGACTTAAGGAAAATTTATCGTAGAAAGAAGAGAAGGAAAAGTTTAAAGTTAGAAAGGGCATATCATTACAAGGTACCCCCGAGAGGAAACCGGCATTTACAGTCGATGTCACTGGCGTAGATGTCCAGTACACAGATTATGTCCAAAAGACACATTTTGCCACAAAAAAAGTTAAATATAATGCATTGTCATCGACAATTATTTTTTACAACTATTTGCCAAGTTTTAGCTCGATCGGATGTCGGGAGATGAATCAATTTATGCTTTCAAAATTTACATTCCTAATATTAGTCATTAATAAAATGCCTTAAATGGTCTATTAAAACAATGTTTGTATTTTTAGTCATTGAAAAAGAAAAGGTAGGTAATTAGCCCATTTAAAAAAGAAAATACTTAGCGTGAGTCAGCTAATATAAATAAATTAGGCATTTTAATCGGGTATGCGGAACGTCATTTGGATTCCCAATTGAATGACAAAACCATTTTTAGATTTTTTGTAGTTATTTAGTTTTTACAGTAGGTGTGGCTTATATATTTATATATATAGGGGAGAAAAGGGCGGAATGGGACAAATTTACTAAAAGTAGAAAATGAAAAGATGTGTTCTGTGACTTTGAAATAAATCACAGAATAGACATGAATAAAGCACCTCTCTCTAGTATTGTGTGCACGCGATTGGTAGACAAATTAATTATTTGAACTTACTTCAAGGAAGGTATTTTCTCTTGGACCAGGATGTATGTATATGCTTGTGTACAAAGTGAACATCGAAAATGTGGACATTATATACACAATAAGCTAAAAATTTTAAATATTATTATCGCATACAAAATGTAAGTATTCAAATGTTAGAAAAGAAATCGCGGGACATATTACCGGAAAACGGATAATAGTGTTAGAAATTCCACAATTTTCAGATAATTTGCTATAGAGTTGCATCAGTGTATTGATTTCATTAAATATTTCAGTTGATTCGACTAAATTGTCTGTTTCTGTTGAATCGTCAGTATATTTTCTTAAAAATCCTTTAATTTCTCTTGAAGTTTTGTTTATGTACAATATTATGACATATATTTCGGTACAAAATTTTTGTATCATTATATTACATATGAAAGCTTGCATAACTGTAACAACTAGGTAAAATGGAAACTCAAATACAAAGATTAACATTATGCCATTATAAAATGAGAAGAGAAGTGTAAAAAAGTGAAAAAATATTATTTTCAGGTACGGCGGTTCTAAATAATTCCATTTTTGAATCATTTTAAAATGATTCTCTACTTTGGTATAATTTATAAACATTTTGACAGTTATTTTTCCAAACAAAAACGACGATGTTATCCACACTTGGATAACACACAATTGAGCCATTATATCGGATACAGAATCGAAAGCATTTTTTAGTTGTTCAATACCATTTTTATTTGCTATCAGATCACTATAGGTTGAAGATATCCCAAAAATTGTATAACAGCAAACTAGAATACTTAAAATTTTGTGAAGATTACCAACAGGAATACACTTTTCCCCATCGAATTTGATTGAGCTTATTCCCACCACAGAATATAAAATGTAAAGTGGTTTAAATATTTTAAACAGGATTTTGCTATCATTTGGTTGGCACATCACACTGAAATTACAAAGTACAGTGTTGACCAGTCGGGCCAGAAATGAAACATACGAGTATAATAAAATATCAATATTCTTATTGGATAGCCTTCATGATAAAAAATGGTTTAATCATCTTAATTGATTGTAATTCAATTAAAATATTGCTTAACTTGATTGATTTATTTCGTATATTTGGTGTTTGGTAATACAGTACAATGTTAAAGACACAATTTTTTTATTATATTATTAGAATATACACTTACAAACTGGTTATGATCTCGTCTGATCTAATATTACTGTGTACGATGCGAGACACCCAGCAAAAAATGATTAACTTGTGGTTCAGCTCAAATAAATTTCACGTTGACATTCTCATTGGCTTGTCTTGAGTCAGCTGTCTGAATTTTAAGAACTGCCTGTATTCTGGATTACCTTGAAGAGGAATAAGGCAATAATAATGTAAAAGTTTCGTTTTAATCATCATCACATATTGCACAATCAAGGCTACCAGTGAGTGTAGATCGCAACATCACTTTGATCGAAACATAAATTACAAAACTATACGCACTGGGAAAATCATTACGTATAGCTTGTATCACTTGGTGATGGTGATGGTGTCGCGAAACTGCGCCTCAACTATATTTTTTTATTTTTTATTTAATATTTCTATGTTTTTTACAATAAATATACAATTTATACATATTATACAGTGTTATAAAGGTAAATTATAATAGCTTATCCTCACAATAAAGAGACGAGGCTCTTGTGCTTGGTGAGTGAATCCTAGCTCAATTATATGGAATCATGTAAGTAAGTAAATAATATATTTGCAAAACCAAAGGGATAAGTAAGAAATAGGGAAGATTTATCAAAAATACAGTTTCAAGATTTGAATCAAATAATAATAATAGTAAGATACGGACTTTTATAGTAGTTTTAGGTAATTTTTTAATTTTATTTTAAATTCCTGAATATCTTCAATATTTTTTAGATATAATGGAAGGATGTTAAAATATGTTATACCTAGATAGAGATAGGTATTTTGTGTGTGCTTTGTATTAAGTTTTGGGATTTTGATAGTTTTTTGATATCTTGCCGATGAATTGAATTGTAAGTTATTTAACTGTATTTCTTTATAAATTTGTAAAATTGAATATTTTTTTATATATATTGTCTATTGTGGGTACATTGAATATTGAAAAGAGAATCTCAGTAGAAAATTTGGATGGTTTTTTCAATATTTTTTAATTATCAATCTTTGAACTATTTTAAGTGGATTTAATATATTGTTATAAGTTCCTCCCCAGCCAATAATACCATATTGTAATATAGGTTGTACAACTGCATAGTATACTCTTTTTAGGTTTTCTAGTCTAAGAATATTTCTAAGTCTTATAAATATATAAATACATTTTCTAATTCTTTTGACAAGTTCACAAATTTGTTTTTTCCATTTAAAATGTTGATCTATATATATACCAAGATATTTAATTTCAGAAGTTAGACTAAGTATAGAACATTCTTGATTGTAATTAGTTCTGTTACATTTAAGTTGATGTATTATAATTTTTAATTCTGTTATTGATTTAAATTTGTTGATAGAGAATGGGATACATTTTGTTTTTTCAGTATTATGCTACTGAGATAAGACCTTTGCAACCCACTCGAAGGACCAGACCCAAAGTGTGTCAACTGCTATTATATTACATGGGACATTCATTTCTACGCATCCGCTAAACTCGATGGACAGTATTCCTGAATATTTTAAATCTGGGCTTCAACATAAGATAAAGCCAGATCCTCCGGCTTCCATGGTCGATGGGTAAGGCTCTCAACTAGCAAGCTGGAGGTTGCGGGTTCAAATAATCTAACTACCGTGGGTTTGGTAGTTAGTTAGTCAGCTGATATCAATTATTAGACAATTAGCAGATCTGACGAACGTCATTTGGAACTCGATAGTAACAAAAAAAATATTTGCTTTTTGCAGTTATTCTCCTTTTGCAGTATGTAATTGTTATACGTAGGGGAGAGTGGGAAGGTAAGAGTAAAAGTAGAAAATGAAGATCTGTGTAATTAAATATAATTGACATTATTACAGAGATATTAAACCACAGACTTAAACGATTGGAATGGATACTTTCATTAAAGTTATAAAGTATACTAAATGATTGAAGAGGTATTTTGTTGGTATGTTTAATTTTTTGTCGAACCTGAGCTTGTACTTAAAACAAACCAATGATATGACTATATTTAGGGCCGTCAATATTGCGCGGCAATGCGTTTTGACGTTTGTTTTGAGAAATGGAACGTACAAACAAATATACAGGAAGATGAAATCATAAACATTTATTTTCGCAAGCCGCGCCGGTAGTCAAACTCGCAACATTTGGATTGGTAGCCGAAGGTCGATGACCAGTAATTAATAAATTAATACATTATGTACCTCTCTCTAGTATTAATTATTTGAACTTTTCAGACTACTTACTTCAAGGGAGGTATTTTTTCTTGGACCAGGATGTATGAATATGCTTGTGTACAAAGTGAACATCGAAAATGTGGACATTATATACACAATAAGCTGAAAATTTTAAATATTTTAATCGCATACAAAATTATAATTTTAAGTATTATAATTTTGGAAAAGAAATCGCGGGATGTATTACCGGAAAAAGGATAATATTATTAGAAATGCCACAATTTTCAGATAATTTGCCATAGAGTTGCATCAGGGTATTGGTTTCAGTGGATATATCAATTTATTTGACTAAATTGTCATGTTCTGTTGAATTGTCAGTATATATTTTTAATAATCCTTTTATTTCCCTTGCCATTTTATTTACGTACAATATTATGACGTACAAAACTTTTGTATCAAAAAATTACATATAAACTTTGTGAAACTGTAACAACTATATAAAATGGCAACCCAAATACAACGATGCTATTATGGAAAAAAAACATGACCAGAAGTGTAAAAAGGTGAACAAATATTATTTTTAGGAATGGCGGGTTTTAAATGAGTCCACTTTTGAATTATTCTTAAATGACTCTAGACCTTAGAAAAAATTAAATACATTTTGACGGTGATTTTTCCAGACATAAACGATGACATTACCCACACTAGAATAACTCACAATTGTTTTATTTTTACACACACAGAATCCAAAGGAGGTTTTAGCAGTTCAACTTCATTTCTATTTGTTATCACGGTTATCAGATCATCTTAGGTAGTATGTATCTCATAACTAGTATAAGTGTAAAACAGAACACCCAAAATGTTTTGAAGATTACCAACAGGAATACACTTTTCCCTATCGAGTTAGATTGAGCTTATTTACAACACAGTGTATAAAATGTAAAATGGTTTAAATATTCGAAAAAAATTGGTGCAATTAGAAATTCATTTTGATTGGCTCATCACATTGAGATTTAAAAAAAAATAGAATACCCTTCCAAAACTATTTATATGACATTGGGCGATTCTAAAATTGAATTCTCTCACCCCAAATAAGATAGATTTTTGCAATTCAAAGATTTCCTAACTCTCCTCACTTGATTATTTTTGTTGATGTTATTTTAAAAGAATTATTATAAACACACTAAATGGAAAATGCAAAGAACTACGAGTATAATTGTGTAGGTATTCAGTATTTACATTTCAACATGTCATAAGGGTGTCGGGTAAGTGGTGAAAAATCTTTCAACTGTGGATGGGAAACCCCATAGCTTTTCCGAAATTGAATATCATGTTTGGTATAAGTAATCGAGTTAAAATTATTATTATTATTTAATCGAGTTAAAATATCCTCGCTCTCTCTCTTTCCTACCGTAGTCAGAAATGAAAGAATTATCGTTCGAATATAGTTCGATCAGAAAAACATAATTACAATTGCCTTACTGCAAGGTTTTTTTTTAGAAAAGTATTTTGAATTTTTAAAGACCTTTATTGACTGAAAATTATCACATTTTTTTTAGACAATGTCTAGATAGTCCCACGAAGCTGCCACATGGCTGCTTGTCTGCAGGTTCTATCTCAATATACAATTATAATACAATATTTATATCTTAAATTCAATATCTCCCGTTATATAAAATAAATAACAGACTCTTACATACAATCATAGAACTTACTATGGCGTCCCAAGTACACAAACACTTTGAATGACAATACGATAACGTACATTCAAAAGTACAAGACAATATAGCACACAGATAACACACATTCAAAAGTAATACATATACGATAACACACATTGGAAGTGAGTAACATTGTACTGTAGCACAATGCAATAGAATTTAAATTCTAGTTTTAATAATTAATAAAACTAATTATTTGTGTTTCGATATTTCTTTTTCCTTTTTCTTTGAGCTATGTTATTTCCCCAACCGGCATTGTCATGTACTATGATAACATTTTGATTATCACCAAGGTTTATCGAAATGTCAATTATAAATAAACACAGGTGTATGTTTTTACATATCATATAAGCAACTTGATATGACAATATTAGTATTGATATACCATTTATTTACGTAAGTAGGTACTTACTTTTAGTAATGTGCTTCAGAAAAGGCGGTCAAATCAACGACCATAATATCTGCTTTACACGATAATTTTTTCATACCGATCCACATATCGGGACTATGACGGGAATTTTTTCATACCGATCCACATATCGGGACTATGACGGGAATTTTTTCATACCGATCCACATATCGGGACTATGACGGGAATTTTTTCATACCGATCCACATATCGGGACTATGACGGGAATTTTTTCATACCGATCCACATATCGGGACTATGACGGGAATTTTTTCATACCGATCCACATATCGGGACTATGACGGGAATTTTTTCATACCGATCCACATATCGGGACTATGACGGGAATTTTTTCATACCGATCCACATATCGGGACTATGACGGGAATTTTTTCATACCGATCCACATATCGGGACTATGACGGGAATTTTTTCATACCGATCCACATATCGGGACTATGACGGGAATTTTTTCATACCGATCCACATATCGGGACTATGACGGGAATTTTTTCATACCGATCCACATATCGGGACTATGACGGGAATTTTTTCATACCGATCCACATATCGGGACTATGACGGGAATTTTTTCATACCGATCCACATATCGGGACTATGACGGGAATTTTTTCATACCGATCCACATATCGGGACTATGACGGGAATTTTTTCATACCGATCCACATATCGGGACTATGACGGGAATTTTTTCATACCGATCCACATATCGGGACTATGACGGGAATTTTTTCATACCGATCCACATATCGGGACTATGACGGGAATTTTTTCATACCGATCCACATATCGGGACTATGACGGGAATTTTTTCATACCGATCCACATATCGGGACTATGACGGGAATTTTTTCATACCGATCCACATATCGGGACTATGACGGGAATTTTTTCATACCGATCCACATATCGGGACTATGACGGGAATTTTTTCATACCGATCCACATATCGGGACTATGACGGGAATTTTTTCATACCGATCCACATATCGGGACTATGACGGGAATTTTTTCATACCGATCCACATATCGGGACTATGACGGGAATTTTTTCATACCGATCCACATATCGGGACCATGAAGGAAATTTCTTCGCTTTTCACGATCATTATTTACAAACTTACGATTTCATACAATAGTTGCCATTAGGGGAGTAATAATATCGTCTAAAATGGCAACACCTTGAACATAAAGTAATATATTTATATATTTTTAAATATACATATACTTTTTCTTTATTTTTCAGTTTACTATTAATTTTAATATATTTGTTCTTAGTTTTATTTATCTTTAAATTTGTTTTTTTCTTTATTTCTTTCTTATGTTTCTATAAAATAGTATTTTTTAGTACTTCTAAGTTATTTTTATTATTATTTCATGTATGATTTATACTTGCATACTTATTTTTCTATAAAATAGTAATTAAATTTTTTAGTTCTTTTGTGTTATTTTCTTTATTATTTCATGTATGATTCATACTTGCATACTTATGTTTCTATAAAATATTATTTTTTGTTCATTTATGTTATCTTTATTATTATTTCATGTATAACTACCACAACACGGGCATTAGCCTAGTATTGTAGTTAAGAAAAATGTAAAAAATGTAACATGTAAACATTTATTAAATAATAATAAAAAAAATAAAAAAAGATAAATAATATTTATGAAATCATCTGTCACTCTCATTTGTGAGCTGTTTCACGTGTTTGGTCATTATCCAATCGATGTTTTTGTTAATTTGTTTCATCTAGGCCTTGACAAAATTGCCTACCCGATCACTGTATCTTGATTGTATTAATACCGATAAACTGGATGAAAAAATGAATCTGAAATATAACATGAAAACATCCGAATATGAAAACTGCTTTAAAACCCGCCTCAGAACAGACTTTGTCTGAAAAAAAAACAACTTTGTCGAAACAGAAAAATATCGTGATTTATTAAATATTAGTAAGCTGTGCTAAACACAAATGACTCTAGTTATGTATTGAATATTAGTTAGTCTTGCAAAACACAGATGGCACTAGTGATATGTTACATGTTAGTTAACTGTGCTTATCATAGATGGCAATTAGTTGGTAAAATCAACAATATTGGCTAATATTAATTTATGACTCGTTGGTCGCCAGTGTAATGCAATTAACTCATGTACAACTCAACTACTCTAGAGCTATTGTAACATGATTAGTTTGAGACAAGGAGGATTGCTTTGTTATTGAATAAAAGAGGTATGATGATTAATTTACATTTATTCAAAACAAATAGAACTAGAGACTCTCAAAATGACAAGTTAAGCATAATCTCAAGGGGTGAGCGACAATTCGAAGAATTGATCGCACGGAAGGAATTTTAATGGTAGCAATAAATAGTTAAAAGTGTGGCATTGTGTACAAGATTAATATCTGACCTAATTCACAGAAATGGGCGCCATACAGCTCTTAGGAAAGAACTGTAAAAAATTTATGAGATTGACATGATGACCAGCGATTACATACAACTAGCTATGTCCGCCATCAGCGTCTCCCGTAAATTATGTTGACTTGAGCAGTTGCCCGAATCCCTTCTGTTGGCGTGAACTCACTGCGAGGCTGTCCGATTGGTACTCTTTTGGAAATCGTAAGCTGCGCTTCCTTCTTGAAAACCCATAGAGTACGAATACCATAGAAGAAGACCATAGTCTTGGAGAGAGTTTGTTAAAACGGTAGCGGGGCAAAAGTGAACTGCTACAATGTATCATAGGATGACATTTATATCTATTGTATTTTATTTGTGGTTTTTAAATAGTAAGCGATGCAGCACCAGAAATAAGTGGACCTCGGACTTCATATTATGCCGCTATATAAGGGACCGAAGACGGACATGTCTCCCGGCCGAGGAATCAATAAAAAAATCATTATTAATTTTTTTTATTATAGTGAATATATATACCGAATACAGAATATATATATAAATATATTTACAGCAAATTGAATTTCTTTGTCCTCCTTACTGGGTGACCTGTGGTGATGCGGACTAAAGTTATTCAGAGTTTTTTCATTGATCTCTTTCAAATATCGGAGAACAAATAACAACACGATATTCTGCTGGTCTAAGAGGCACATCATAGAAAACGATTGTCCTCAATTTCACACAGCCACCACTTTCTATGGGGCTACTCGACGACCGATATAGTGGAGATTGGGATTGGGCATCAGCACAGAATTGTCAACTTATTTACGATGCTAAGCGAAAGGTATGAACTAATGGAAGAAATGAGTATTGAACAGCAGTAAAGCGTGGCAAACACTCAGGCAACTCGGAACTGCAGACCAGCCAACTAGGGCCGGCCCTATGGTGGCGAAATTGGAGTAGTCCATCGAATTTCTAAGGCGCCAAGCCTCTGTTAATACCTAGACTACGAGAGACTATGGCATCCCCAATTGGGGTATGTTGTGAGGCTAAAAGTTGTAAAGGGGGAAGAAAATGGGGAGGAGGAAGGCGGGGGATATCTGGCTATTCAGATCTGGTCGTCAAACACGGCTAACGTCTAACGCCATTTCAAGCAACGATTCTGAATAGTGTTCTTAAACCGGGGCGATACTGAGAGTATGTTCCACTCTGTAGCGTGCTGAAAATACATAATAAATACAAATATATTTTTCAAATTGTGAAGTAACACAAATTAATCAAATACAATTTACTTGCACACGCCGAGAACCCGCGACCTTCGGCTTGCTTGTCGAGAGCTTTAGCCCTATTTGACGGAGTCCGTTAACTAAAACAACTCCCTAAGAATCACTGAACGCTGCTGCTCACCAACTACTCCATAGTTCAAAGTGAAAACAAGGTCTAACATAAGCCACCAGATCAAACAATCTCTGAAGGCGGTGTGGCTAAAATTACCTTTGAACCCTAACACCGTGGTTGCCATTACAACTGATGATGTAGACATCACCCTCTATTCAACACAAGCTGTGAGAGCAGCTGGATACGAAGTTTTCCAGACTTTCTGAAACATGATGGACCAAGGACAAGTTATTGCGATCCTAAAACCCCGTACATTTCGCTGTTAGGTACGGTGCACAAACTCCTAAAGCGAGTTGTGCTCCGCAGGATTGCTCCAATTCTGGAGAACATTGTTCCACAATAACAAGCTGGCTTCAGGTCATAACAGCTGCAATCAGGTGTCAGATCCTACAACACACATTGAATCTGGTTTCCGTAAAAGGCTTTAGATTGCGGAAGCGTTCATTGATCTCTCTGCGGCCTACGACTCGGTGTGGCATAAAAGCCTCCCTGTTAAACTCTATAACACGATAGAAGATGGCAACGTAGTACGGCTTATTGAGCAACTGCTAACTGGTCGCACTTTCAGGGTTTTCCTAAGGGAAATAAAAGCAAAGAAATACCTTCAGTTTGATTGAAAAAACGTTTTACCAGCCGGTTGGGCAGCGTTGCAAGGTGGATTTAGGCAGAGGCTGTAGGAGGTGATTTACTAATACGGGTCTTGAAAAAACCCGGATTATATGTAACTCGTTCCACATAAACCTCAACCGACTTCTCCCAAACCGGCTGGCTCCCATTCATAAGTGTGTTCCAGATACATCACCCTCCCCCCATGAGCCCGGAACCTCATGCAACCTTTGCCAGGGATGTTGGTAACCCAGAGTATTGATCCCGGGTGGCGGTACACTTAAACTGCCTCCCAAGTTAAAAAGCTTATTTCAGCCTTGCATTCCTTTCCGGATCTGAGATCCTTATTCATTTAATATTTATAAATGATTATAAGTCACCCACTGCTCATAATGGAAAGATATTGAATATTTGTGATTTATTGATTATTATTTTTTTTAATTCATTTCGTTCCTTTTAAAATTGAGATGGTGTAGCCACAAAAACAACACTAAATCATAAAAGTCATGTAAACTACGCAATATAATATTCACAAAAGCTTTTTTTTTTATTGATAGATAGTATGCATCTGAAGTAAAACAATAGTGTAAGTTGTAAGAGATCCGACAAAGGAATATATAAATGTGTGATCAATATCAAACAAATTGTGTGCAGTCATAGTCATGGGGTTATCTTGAACGAGTTGACTGAATTTGCAAAACTGCTTGAATTCTGGAGATCCTGAAAGAAATTAGGTTATAATTTATTAATTATGAAAACGTCTAAGAGAAAATAAGTAGATTTTAAAACCATTTAGATATCGGGTAAGTTTTTAGAATCTCACGGCATTTAGATATCGTTGGCAGTTGGCGGCGGGTCGTACATTAGGTACCCACAATGAATCACTAAGTCCTGGTATACATGCTATTCATTAACGATATTGTTTCAGTCGCATTATTTACTTTTATCAGATGACTTGAAACTGTATCGTTCAATTAAAAACTTTCTTGTATTAAATAAACCAATTTAGAGACAACTGAAATGCCAAACGGTCGAGTTAAAACTAGATTTCACGACTCTCAGTCAATAAATAAAATTAAAATATACGCACAAAATTAGAACGATAAGATTGAATGAAGCAATCATCAATTCTTAACTTGAGAAATTAAAAAAAGCATCATAATAATTATAATGATTAAATTCTTATTCTTTCGTATGGTGGGGTCAAAGAAGAATATCTAGGTTAGTGAGTCAGTCTAAGGCAGTGATGGGCAAAGTACGGCCCGCCAGGCTAGTCAATCCGGCCCGCGACATTGTTTTGAATAACCCTACCACAATTTACCAACTGAACAAAATGTATTTTCTACGTAGATAGAATAGAATACTTAACGGTTTCCTTCTCATTGTGTTTTAAGTACGGTGTTTCCAAAATTGAGTTCTACAAGGCCCTGTCAAAATCAAGTTTCCCAAACCTGAAATCTCACGCTCAGAAGATAATTGCTATGTTTACATCTTCCTACATCTGTGAACAGGTGTTTTCTACTATGAAGCTTCGCAAAAACAGTGTTAGAAACCGATTGACTGACCACCATTTAGCTTCACTACTGCGAATCAGCTCATCCCAGTTTTTACCAGATTATGATAAACTTTTAGAAGCTCAGCCACAGTTTCATCTGTCACATACGCCTTCATACTCTTCTAAAGAATAATTAATTTGGGTTACTTTTTTACCATTTTAGCATATAATGTACTCAATTATATGCATGATGTACAAATTAAGAAATAAAGTACTTATATCACTTATAAAAAATTATTTTATTAAATTTTTTTTCCGGCCCGCCTGGATAATTTTTTATTTTATCTGGCCCTTTCATTAAAAAGTTTGCCCATCTCTGGTCTAAGGCATCAGCGCTTCGCATTCAGCGCCTTGTGAACCTCATCAATCCCGCCGGGGAATGAATGCAGCGGGTCACATGTCTTTGATCACATGTGTGGTGATCTGCCGACTCTTTAAGGCCCCACCTGTGCATCATATGGGCACAGCGGCAACACATTAACATATTATTTCAATATAAATTACTAACTTCAACCCATAAAACATTTATTGTATTTATTGTCTCACTGGCTCCAGGCACTTGGGAACAGTTGGCACTCTTGTGCCGTATTCAAATCAAAAAAATCTTCGGTACGCTTATAACAAATCGCCTCAACAAATACGGAAAAAGAGAAACGAATTAATATGTCTTTCTTTTACGGTATGAAAACAAACTGTCTAGTCACCTGGTAATGTGCGAAGAAAACCTTTGCTAGAAGTGATCTTTAGCTTAGAGATTGACCTCTGAAGTTTCTGACCGGCAACAAATGGAAACATTGTATATAATAAGTGATGTGACATGTACACTGCTGTCATCACAACCTGGAACAATTGATATTTTATTAGAGCAAATTATGTGTTATATATAGACATTTTGAAAAACTTCGCCAAAATTGGAGCTATTATTAGCCTATCTGAAGCGCACCTCTGCAATACTAGGGCAGGTATTCCATCAAGCCCGCTGGCTTTACTAAAATCAAACCCCCGTAAGGTATATCCCGATGCCGAATCCTCAGCGTTTCATATAGAATCCGCACTGATAAACAGCATCTCAATCATTGAGAGTTGAGTTTTCCGCAAACATTTTACCTAATAAGTTGGTAGTAGGCTGCTTGATCCCGCAAGCGACCAGGCCTGCGATTCTGGAGTTAAACGATCAATCGTTTTCGTATGCGCCGTCTTCGAGTGAAAAACTACTAGTCGTCGCGACTAACTTTTTCGAATGTTTCAATTTTACGTATTCTTGAGCCTCGAACGGTCGAAGTTGGTAGAAGAGATGATTATATTGGCACCCCTGTGAATATTGTCTATGTTCCTGATGTTTTTGGGATTTCTATGGTGTGACTGTCAAACAGACAACAGTTATTCGTTATTCAAAACAGAAATGGCTGCGGGACATATTACAAATTGCCAAAAGCAACTCTTAATTGAGCTTGTAAGCTCCGATAAAGACTTCGTAAGTGGGAAATTTTCACCCACTTTTATATTTGCGGAATCCGCGGGGGTTAAATAAAAATTGACAGCTAGACTAGATTTTGACAGCCAATTCCATAGAAACGCCAACAACCTACCACTCGCTGCCCTGTTTCTACTGGTTATACCCAGTAGTTGTTTTGTGGAATGACTTTTGACGTTTGGCGTCGAAGTATGTACCTTCGACCAATTTCGGGAATAGCAACGACGACCAACGTACGTACTTTCAACGGCGATTACGAGCGCCCTCGATTCAGGAATAGAGCCCCAGAACGCTCTACTGCCATGCGGGCAAGTAGCCAGCTTTTTGCTGAACTTTGGGTCTGAACTTGTCTACGAGGGTGAAGCTCGGGCAGTCCAGATAGGAGGCGTTTAGAGGCTCGGCTAACTGAGTTTTGGAAAGGAAAATAAGGTCGGAACATTATGGGCCGACGGATACATCACAAAGACAAATAATACCCGATGCATCCGGGCATCCCTGCTGAGTTAACAACCGTAGCGAACCACTTGGGGTAACCTATGCAAGAGGTGTTGATCATCCAATAAATGGTTCCCAGAGCGGAGATTCCCAAACCCACCTACCAAATTGAAAATGATAAGTAAGCGTAATTTATTTATTTATTTTGTAAGAAACAAACAGCTTTTATATAATATGCAGTGATAGATATAAATATACAAGTTAACTGAAGTCAAGCCACAAAAGTTTCTTATGTTAAAGTGCATTAGAAATGAAGTTTTAGTTTCTTAAAATTAATTAGGTGTTAAAAGAAGGGGAGACGAAGAGGAAAATAGGAAGAGGATAGGAGATGCTGCCGATACATTCTAGGTAATGAGTAGGTATATAAGATCAAGAAAGGAATGCTTGGATAGTTTGGGAATGTAGAGTGATTGAACGAGGAAAGGAGTGTAAGGTGAGAGTAGTAGCAGAAGTCGGGGAAGTCTGAATAAGACATGGCGCGATCGAGTGAACCAGAAACTTAAATGGGGTCATATCAAGAGTCAGAATAACAAAAGGGTATGTATGATGCGATTGTTAGTTATACCGTAAGTTAATCTTGCATGGCAAATGTCAACCGCTTAAAATTAATTGTTTTTTCCATCTTGAATTAAAAATTCACAGGTGACGAAGATAATATAGTTTAAATATAAAAATGTATACATATTTACTTACTTAGTCTTTTTTTTTTCATGAGATAGATAGAAAAGTTTATTTTTACCCAACAGGTTCATATTATAATAAATTCTAAATAGGATGGTAATTTCCTTTATTTATTTTTTTGTCTAGTGGTAAAGAAAAGATAATAAATTTGGTACTTACATCTAATATAGTAGTTTGCCAAACAACTGGATCTATTTGTAAACTCATGTACATTGAAATGAAGATAAATGTGGTTGCGGTATGCATTATCACCTGAAAAAAATAAAATTAATATTTTATTTTAATTATATGATTTTTTTTTAAATCATTAACTAATGCTTTTTTTTACCGGTAGACTTGCAATATCATTTGAAATGCAGCTATTTTCGTATAATTTTATGTATAAATCCATCATTTTATTAAGTTGCATGGACACTTCCCCTGTGGACTTATCATTATATTCGTATCTTTCTATTTTCATAATTATTTTATCAATGTACACTATTATTAAGTAAATTTCTGTAACAAACTTTTGAGCCATTAGACTCGAAATGAGCATGAACACAAAAGGCCAGACGCGTGCAAACTTACAATATAATATTGCGAAACCAATCACTGCGTAAATTAAAACAAGTACCAAAGTAAGAAAATGAAAAAATACTATTTTTAAATATAGTGGTTCAGAGGTTTTAAGATTTTTGAACACTTTTAAATAATCATCAACTTCAAAGTAATTAAGGATCATCTTCACGGCGCTTTCGCCATTTACAAATGCCGCCATAACCCATGAACTCAATAAGCACATCAGAAACGAAAGGTAACAACAGAAGTCCAGTGTATTTTTCAAAAGACCGTCCCCATTTTGATTTTTAAACAGCCTCCTGTAATTTAACATATCTCCCCATGTTACAATTGCACAAGCCAGAATACAGAAGACTTTTTGTAGTTTACCCACGCTGGTAATTTTATTTGCATCGATTTTGAACGAGCTTAACCCCAATATTGTATACAGAATATAAAGCGGTTTAAACATTTTAAACATATTAGAGCTTTCGCAATTAATAAATGATTGTTGATGATACATAATTAGTTAATATTAATTTTTCCGTTTTAAAAAATTTGATACCCTCCGAATTAACATATCGTAGTTTGAAATTTGTTTCGTTTATTCAGCTTAGGAAAATGAGAAAATAAACCTCCCCATAGTTTAATGTATTCAGCTTAGGAAGAAAAGAATAAACCTATCCATTACCAGTTACCTTTTAATTCATTATATTATAAATATTAAAATAGACATTTTTAAAACAGTGTCTGCCAAACTGTGTACCGCGATCACACCATAGTTGTTGAGTGAGTGTAAGTGAGTGTGAGTGAGTGAGAGAGCACACCCGCCCTGTTCCAATACGAAGCTAGAATTGGGTAAATCAACACTGTTTTTGTTACGTGGTGTTCGCTCTTGATAAAATACAAAAAATGTGACCTACACTCCGGTTTTCCTTACTCAAATCAATAGCGTATATTTACTTTGTAATGCATTTTTATTTGGTGTGTCGAGAAACAAAACCCATTCAGCAGTATGCCGTGAAGTAAAAAACTTTGATAGACACTGTCTTAAAAGATTACAATATGCTTACCTTCAATTAAAGTGATGAATTGACATCAACATTTTAATTGTGTGTGCATATTTCGTTTGTAAATAATGATTATTAATGTTATCGATACCAATTTGTGTAATTTAGCTTGTTGTCAAGTATAAAGATCTTTTAAATTTTTCTTTCATTAAAGTAAGTGTGACACATAAATTAATAATAATACAATTCTACTACTGCATGCAGTCGTTTTCATCATACAAGATTTATTCATATTTTTATTTTACCCGTTTCTTTACTGATAGATTTACTTTTATTCACTATTCTGTTTATTAACTAGGTATTTATTAGATATTAACTAGGTTATCTACCTAGCTAATATACAAAAAATAGTTATATGGTTATGTACGCCATAACACAATACTTACACATGTATTATTTTAAAAAGATTTTTTAGAAATGTCAATCACAAGTTTTAGTCGTTCAAGTTTAAATTTGTTTATGTTTTCTTCCGGGAATTCCGCCAAATATCTTCATTGTTTCGTACATCAACGACTTTGTGATATCATTATAATGATATAAATCATTATCATATCTCATTTACTCAAGCTGAGATGTAGATTCTAATGAGTTCTCTTTTGTCAAGAACATTTCGGATTATTTAAAAAAAATTATGTATATATTTTTTACTTTGTTAGTTGTACGGTTACATTTAAGATTTTTTGTCGATTTCTATGCCTTATGTGGTTGACCTTTTCTAATGACTGACAGTCGCATAGTGGTTTTATATCTTGGCAATCATGGATTTTTAAATTAAAGTTCGACAATTCATCTACCGTGTTGCTCATTTTCAAAGCAATATATTTAGTTTTATTATTTTTTTCCCATTTAGGGTAATTGTGTTTAAATTCAGCAATTTCTTGGTATTATGTAAAGCAGCTTCAGCTTTGTTAAATGTTTGCTCCCAGTTTTCCCAATTTGTGAGGATAACGGTGTCATCGGCACAACACATAATTTCACCATCGGTTTCTATATTGCAAAAATAGTCAATGTAAATTAAAAACAATATCGGACCCAAAACACTACCCTGGGGCACACCAAATTTTATGTCAAGTGGCTAGCTAGTTTTATTACCAATTTTTTCTATTTATCATGAAAAAATGCATTTTCTACTTTTTCAGGTAATGGTTCTAAATGACTAGATTTTATACTCAGCACCTGCAAAGTACTCAGTGTGGTATAGTGAGATGAGGTGAGGTGATAATGCCGGCATTATCACATAATGTTTGAAATACATAACATTATTTGTCTCAGGTTTAGTCTTTTTGAAATCGGATAATATTTATTGTAATCTTAATAATTAATGCAAAATTAATATCGTATCTTTGTACTCCTGAGTTTGTATTACTAAAAAAAATGATTGTAAATGTAAATATGACTATACTGAATACTGTAGTACGATGTCGTGCTTGGTGGAATTCCATCTGATTAATAAAGTTTAATCTGTTGATTAATTTAGTAAGAATATTTTTTATATTTTTTTTATTATAAGTGTTAATTTATTTTATTACTTTTATTAATTTTTATAAATTATAATACTATTTTATTTTTTCTAAGTCATAAAATATTATTTTCATTATTATATCCTACCACTTACGCAAGGCAAACTAAGGCGAGTAAAAGCATATTACAATAAAACAAAGAAACATACACATACGTAACCAGGTTTATTATTGTATTAAATGTTTCTAGGTTTTAAATAAAATAAAGAAATAATATGGAGATATTATAATTTTATTACAAGATTTTTTATAGTGACAATAATATATTTATTTATTGGATGATTTTTATAGCGCCGCTTTTGCGAAATATCACCTCAGGGGCGCTGTACAGTTAATTCAGATATTACAAAAAAATATATAAATATTACAAATTAAAATTGAAATTAAGTTAAATAAAATGAAGTACAGAAACAGGTGACACGGAGATGGAGAATCTGCTGCAAGAATCCTAGGTGGTGAGGAAACTGGACCAGCTGCTGCAGCGAGAGAGTCCACCGCGTCCACCAACAGTGCCAGCACGAGGTTCGTCATCCGTCCAGGTATATGTCTGCTGCTAATAGAGCGCTGACACAATGTCCTCTCATGGATTCCAGACCTTGGCAGCACCGCTGTGACATTCGACGAAGGTAGAGGATGGATACTCTGCAGCAAGAATCCCAGGTGGTGAGGAAACTGGACCAGCTACTGCAGCGAAAGAGTGCACCGCGCCACCAACAGTGCCAGCACGAGGTTCGTCATCCGTCCAGGTATGTGTCTGCTGCTAATTAAGCGCTGTCACAGTATCCTCACATAGATAACAAACCTTGGCAGCACCGCTGTGACGTTCGAAAAATCCATCTCCTTGTACACTTGTTTCTGGTGATTATGTTAGTGGTGCATTGTTCCGAAATAAAAGGCGGCGGACGGGATAATAAATCACCTTGGGCACTTGTTAGGGCTTTCAGAGTTTCCAAGAATAACATTGAAAACATCTGGCGTTCCTACAGTTACCGATTCTCGTCCCAAGTTCAACTTCAGCGAATTTAGAATATTTTTAGCACAATTTTCGATTATTCATTTTTGAAACACTGCACTCTAGTCACATTACTATTAAGTTCTGATTACTAATTGGTAGGTTAATTTAAAATGTTGATTCACTGATTTTAAAAATAACTTCAAAGGGATGTTGCCTCGTTTCCCTTGAAAATACTAAAAAAACACAAAGCGGTTGGAGACGGCATGACGCGTCCAGCTGCCACAAAGGGCGCTAGCTAACTATATATTTTTAACATGTTTTTAAATTGAAGTACTTGGTAAATATTTTTAAGAATAGTACTTTTGAATTTTTATTTTACTATGGATGTGCTTTTGAGCATGTATAAATACTATAGAAATGTAATTACGTTGTAGCTAAAATCAATGCCGCCCTGTACCTACTTACCATATTAACATGACAACAGGTAATTGAGGGTGGAGCTTTACTCCATGGACATGTGCTTTATCCTCTTGTATGGATTACGGGTTCTATTTCCATTCCATGGCTTCCTACTTCCATGCTATCTTCCTACCGGTCCTACAAAGCTCCTGCTGTCATTACAAGCTGGACTCTTTCTGAAGAACTCAGGGATCAAGGTATCCATTTGTGCTGGTGAATTTAATTTACAGTAGTTGTGCAGGCTCCACTTGTCCCATACAGGAGTCTTATTTAATTTATTTCCTCGTCTCATTTGTGTATTTGTACTGTAAGTTTTCAAATTTTGTTAGAATTTCAATTGGCTTATAGCAATTAATTATTTTGTAGATTAAAGATAAAGTATTGGAGCAAATAATTTCTTTAAATGACTAGATATTTGATTCCTTCAACATTTCCATAATCTATTTTTCTTCAGTATAATTCCCATAGGTTTCTACTTGTATTTTGTAGTATTGTCATTTGTTTAATTAATCCGTCACTAGCTAAAAATAGAATGCTGCTACAGAAATTAACGTAAACTACAAGGTTTATTAATTTTCTTTATTATTTTTCATATTTATAAACGGAGTATGCGAACTATTTCTACTACTCTACAAAATACGTTCAAATAAATAAATAATCAATATTATAATACTTAGTTTAATATTATAGTACTTAACTTATTATTATAGTACTTTGTTTAATATTATGATACTTGACTTAATATTGCAATACTTAGTTTAATGTTATAATGCTTAACTTAATATTGTGATACTTGGTTTAATATTATAATACTCAACTAAATGTTTTTCTATTAGACTTTTTGTCGATTCTTTTCCTAATCTTGCGTAATAGAGATTGTTAATTAAAGTTACATAGTTTATAGGCTAATGTGAACAACATTTTCTTCCTTTTTTATTCAATTGATTTGGAGGATATCGGCAGATCGTATATTTTTATTTCATTTACTTAAACTTCATGTTACCTACGTTTCGTAAACTCTTGTTTCATGTTACCTTTATTTTGTTAACCTATGCATTGTTAAATCTTATATTTTATGTAATCTGTATATTCTCATATATTATGTAAACTCTTTATTGTTATTGTATTTAAAAAACATAATTGCATTGTATGTAAAAGCCCTATGGGCGTTTAAATGAAATAAATAAATATTGTAGCTGTTACATTTTTTTTTTTTTTTTTTTTTAATATTTTTATTTATTTTATAAAATACAGTATAATGTTTAAATTTACATAGTAAGAACATATTTCAATAAAAATTAACATGTTTACCTTTACAAGAGTCTAAAACTCGTGTGTAAAGGGAAAATAATAAAAACTTAACATACATATGTAAATAGAAGAAAAAAAGAATCATAAAAACATATAAAGTGAAGAGATTTTAGTTTTTTTATATAATAATTTATAAAATAATTTAGTGAGATATCATCGTCATTCTAATTCGTTAAATTATTTATTGTAGTGAGGTTAATTTTATTTTTAAATTTATTAAAATCCGGTTCTAATCTCATCTCAGTCGTTAATTTATTAAACCATACCACTCCAGTGTACGTGTAATAGTGTTGTGCAAAACTGGTATGCATTAATGGAGTAGTAGTAGTAGTACATACTTGTAGCTTTCTGGGCTCTAGCGTCTACCAAATTGTGGTCAAACCCACCATGATAGTCATAAAGGTAAAACGGTACTGAGTACATTTTTAGTATCACTTTATGTCGAATGCATTTGAAGATAAATTATTGTATATGATGTGAGAGAACCAACAAATGTATATATAAATGTGTGATCAATATCATAAAAATTCAATGTCGTCATTCGCATAGGGTTGTCTCGAATAAGCCTTCTGAATTTGTAGAACTTCTTCAACTCTGGAAATCCTGAAATTAGGGAAATTACTTAAAGATTACATAAATCAGGAAATATTTAATATTTGATTCAGATAAGTATGGAAATTCATTTTTAGCAAAGCGATAATATTTCTTTTGGGTTATAAATGAAACTGTCTAATCACCTATCGAGGTTCGTAGGCATCCTTTGTTTGAAGCGATTTTTAGTTTGGTTACTGCTGCTTGTAGCCGCTGACTAACAACGTATGGAGTCATTGCATAAGATAGTTGATGTACCATGTAAACTGCTGTCATCACAACCTGAATACACCAAAATTTTACTATATCTCAATAATAATGGACCTGCTGACTTGCTGATGCAAGCTATATTGGTCCAGATAGATATATTAAGTTGGGTATCATGTTGATCAAATATTGCAGGGCCAAGAATCTGCAGGGTCTACCACAATCGAATTGATTGTTCCAATATCGGTTAGATGAGCTTAACTTTATTTAATTACTTGGTGTATTTGAACAACATTCTTTTCTCTAAGACCGAACGGATCCAATTGATCGCTTATATGACTTATTTCAATTCTAAAAGATTTGTTAGTTCACCTCCGTTCATTAATAAACGAGTAATTTTGAATTAAGAACAACTTTATTTAAAAAGATGTGTATGTTGACAGATAACCGAGACCCGTCTGACACTTTGGAGGCTGCGCTAAAATTTGTCGATCGGCCGTCGGAACATTTATAAATTGTTTACCGTGCTCGCAAATATCGCCAACTGACCATGGATGAAAGATTTTGTCAATATCGTATTGATATTGGGTTTTATCGATCGACCGTGCTAGATACACGGGCATCTATATTTAAAGCGGCAAAAGTGCGATCGACCAAGTTTATAATTATATTAATATTCAAAACCAAATTATACAAATTTTAAATTTTTGTATTTGTCTTATGATGTGTTGCAAATTAGCAGTGTTCCTAAAATCGCATTACTTACATCTAAAATGGTTGTATGCCAAACAGTTGGATTTATCTGTAAACTCATATACAATGTAATTAGGAAGAATACGGTTGCGGTGTGCATCATCACCTGCAAATAATAATATTTAAAGGTTAGATTGCATACATAGAGACTTTAAATAGCGATCATATTTCGAGTAAAAAATATAGTTGTCTTTTTGATGTCCGATGATATTTTTTTTCAATTATAGCAAAAAGTTTATTTTTCCACCACACGTCTCCACTGCTACACGTCGCAACGGATCACGTGCATTTTGTCTCGTGTTTACGGTGCTGCTGGAATGAGCTGGACTATGTATCACGTGATGCGCAAGAATGTACCCAGTGCGGATATGTGATTTTTTTAAATTTAATTTGAAAAATAATACCATAGTACAGCAAAATGGCATCTACATTTTGGTATTTCGGGTGCGTGCTGATATACGTTGAATCATAGACGCCCAAATTGATAGACTTGCCCTAACATGAAATCTGCGAATCATTTCAATGTGCTATATATTTTTGGCACCAACAGGTTTGAGAATGCTTTTAATAAACTGTGATATCAGTCGTGCATTGACCGACGAAGAGCGCACATTGAAATAACCAGACCATGAGCAGAAAATTGAAGTTCGCTTAAGTAAAACAATGGTTTGAACATCTGAATGTTCGTTCTTAAACAAATTTCCTGGCGGAGCGATGCTAAAATTGTAAATTTTAAAACATTTGTTAAAATGACTAACTAGTGTAACATTATATTAAATTTTAGAAACAAGTCCGAACTTTTGTTCCACCTCTCTATCATTGGCTCGCTATTAATTTGGATGTCTATGCCATGTATGTATGAAGTAATAAATAGCGAAATTCTAAGAATTACCGGCAGACCAGCAACATTATTAGCAATACAGCTGTTTTCATACAACTTCATATAAAGATCCATCATAGTATCGAGTTCCAGACATAATTCATTGGCGTTGAGCGTGTTCACTATTTCTTCGTATCCTTCTATCTTCCTCGTGATTTTGTCGATGTAAACTATTATCATGTACATTTCCATAGCAAACTTTTGCATCATGAGATTACCGATGAGCACAAATATAAAGGTCCAAACACGTGCAAATGTACGGTACAACAATACTGCACCAATTATCACGTAAACAAGCACGAGAGATAGAGTTAGAACATGAAACAATAATATTTTTAAATAAAGTGGATGATATGGTTTAAGATTCTTAAATACTTTTAAATGACCATCAACTTCACAAAAATTTAGAATCATCTTTAATGTGTTCTCGTGATTCACAAATGCGGCCATAATCCATGAGATCAAAACACACATCAGATATGAAAGGTAACAAAGAAAATCCAGATTATTTTTGAGGAGATCTTCTCCAAATTGATTCTTAAATCTATTTCTGTACATATTCATATCTCCCAATGTCATTTTTATACAAGCCAAGATACAGAAAACCTTTTGTAGCGTACCGACACCAGTAATTTTTTTTCCATTGATTTTGACTGAGCTCATACCCAATATTCTGTGTAAAATATAAAGTGGCTTAAAAATATTAAACATTTTAGAGCTTTTTGCAATAATATTTGATTCATCAAGATGCATATGTAATTATAACTATTATTCATTAAATAACACTGTTCTGCGTCTTAAACCATGTGCTACTTGACTAGAAGCAAAAGTTAAAGTGTCATTATTTATCTGCTTTGGTCAACTTGGGACGATGGTAAATCAATAATGTTCATGACTTGTATTATTATTTAAATTAAATTGTTTCAATTACTCCATTTTGATTGTTTATTTCAGCAAATGAATTATTGAAAACCAAATGAACGAAATGCAGGATATCAAAATGAGTACATGAAAAAATCGGTCTATGATATAATATAATTATGAGCAATTATTAGAAACTTTTATGTCATCAATCGACATAAAAGTTGATTGAAATGAATTTTTCTAATGCATTTTACGACTTGTTAAGGTACGTTCGGATTAAAGTCAATAGAAGTGCAGGATAAAAATTATATATGTTGATATAAATTACTCAACCTCAACCTCAACACAGGCTTGTCCTAGTGAGGTTAAAATTTTCTAACTAAAAAAAAGATACAATGTAAAGAAACGATAAATAAATAAATAAATTACCACACATCACAATTATCCAATCGATTTTTTTGTTAACCTGTTCGTCTTTGAACTTTTATCATAATGATTTTTTAAGTGCCTATGCCTTGGCAAAATTGCCTATCGATCACCGTAGCTCGATGGTACGATATTCGTATAATATATGATCAAAGCAGAGCAGATGCCAAAGCGATATCTGTCACAACCCTGTCTCTATTCATAAATTAAAAAGTTTGTCACAATACGTAGTTAACAACATAGATATTATTTATTTTATGAGTTAACACTACGTATGTAAAGTGCTCGAGTATTCACAACAAAAACAAAATGTCAAATCATCAAACATACACGTGTAATTCATAATATCCATCAGTAATAAATACATATTATTTTTATTATTTAAAAAATACATAAAACTGAATAAACGTGCAACATTTTCACGTAAAACAATGAGAGATGGCAGAAATTAAATGTCAAATCATCAAACATACACGCGAAATTTACAATACCTAACAGTACAACACAATCAATAAAAATAGATATTGTAGTATTTTTACTGTTTTTTTAAAAATATAAAACTGAATAAATATGCAAAATTTTCAGGTAATATAGTTACATAAAACAATAAGAGATGGCACGTATCAAATAATGTCCGCCATCTTAAACTGTACGAAAATCGGTAATACCAACACACGTCGCTCACGGTTCCAACTACCAAATTAGAAAACGTCCCTTTTTTCATCTCGATTAGACAAACTGGAAGAAAAATGAACCTTTTAAAACTAATATAAAACCCGTCTCAGAACAGACTCTGTTCTCATAGAATGCAATTAGTTGGTAATATCTAATGTATCACAGGATGACATTTATTCGTGGTTTTTAAATAGTAAGTGATGCGGCACCCGAAATGAGTGGACCTCCGAGTATAAATTATGCCTCTACATAAGGGGACGAAGACCGACAGGTCTCCCGCCCGAGGAATCAATAAAAAAATCATTATTAATATTTTTTACTATAGTGAATATATATACTGAATACTGATATATTATATTTATATATATCGTCATATATATATATATACGTCATATATATATATATAGGTCCCACAACATTTATTGCGTCCGTGCGTAAATCCGTCTTTGGGCGTCCAGCACTTCTAGTTCTTTTTTTTAGATTGTTTTTGTGAATATTGAACTATGTTTTACTCACGATAATCGCTAGTATCATATTTTTTTAATATTCATAATAATGCAGGTTTTGATGTTTATTACACTTTCATACATTTCTAGCGTCACGTACATACTCACGTCCGGGTGTATATTTTTTGTATATTGAAGGTTCCTTTTAATATAGGTTTCACGTCCGTTCACTCTAATTCAATTGTTACGTCTGCCGTATATTGCTGACTATTCTAATAAAGATTTCACGTCCATACTAAATAATATATTCTTGCGTCCGAGTGTATATTATTTGTTTGTTACATGGCGTTTTGAAGGTCGATTTAATTTTTACGTCTTCCGTATATAAGGCCCTTAAGACTCTTGGATTTGTTTTGAGAGTTTCAAAAGGTAAATTTAGGCCGTTGTTATGCCCCTTATATTATAAAACCCCTTAGGATTACATGACTTATTCTGATATGGGAGATATATTTTACCTTAAAAATAATCAATATAAATATTGTTTATTTTAATTCTTTTATATATCGAGACAAATAGACATCTATAATTTTTGCAATCTTTTGTTTATTTTGAATATCTACTTATGTGAGACTTCTTATCATTTTTACCAATGTTTCTTATTTTATTATACGCTTTTGTTGTAACATTTTTTTTTATTGTATTTTGTTTTCTCTATTGTTTTAATTTTGAAGAATTTATAATAACTGCGATACTCAACTATTAAAATAGAATGTAAACGTCTATTAGGTGTAATAAATAAATTAACAAATAAATAAACAACACAAAATATTTCTTACTTTTCTAGTGAAGTTTTCACCTTCATAGTGAATTAATTAATTAATTACAGCATCTGTGGTTGAGAGATAAGACTCTCGACTCGCAATCCGAAGCCCGTAATCTGACGGTCAAACCCGGCGTGCGCAAATAAATTTTTATTTGTTTGTGTTATTTCACAATTAATACATTAAACATAATATAAAGTGTGTTTGCAGCACGTTCCAGAGTGAAATATACTCTCAGTATCGCTCTGGTGTGTGACCACCATTCCGAATGGAAAAGTTATTTCCAAGCTTTTGCCGTGTTTGGTGACCAGATATAAATAGCCAGGTACTTTTCTACATTTCTCTTCCTCATCTTCTTCCCCTCCCCAATACCTTCACCCTAGTACTCAGATTGGGGATGCCACAGTCTCGCTGTTCCAGACGGGAGCGGTTGAGACTCTTGTGCGGTATATAAAAAATATATGTATATATATTTATGTTTTATTTTTTTGACATCCAGAAACACACCAGACCTGACAACAAACTGTCTATTGATAGTGAGAAGTTTGAATGAATATCTTTTTGCACCTTGTATACAAACGTACCTACTGGGCGCAGGCGTGCGACAATTTTTTTTACAGCGATATCCTTAGTAAAAATGTATCATTTCATAACGCGCCAGTTCGCTCCATTGCAGAGGGCGGTCGGACATTTTTAGGTCGGGATATCAATTTACCGTCCACTGTAAACCGTCTTACAAAAATGTCCACCCGCGCAAGGCGCTTTTTAGTTCTGAGTGCTAAGTGGCAACGTTGTAAATGAACTGAATGTTGCCAAATCTTGCGTTTCGCTTCACCAAGGACTCAAACAATACATAAAAATGTACAAATTCGCCAACGGCCATGGGGACGCAATACTATCGACGAAATGCGTGGACGCAGCACGGCCGTCGTTATGTATACACAATAATATCTACTCGTGATTCGTCACGAGGATACAATACCATCGACGCAGAACTTCTGACGTTACGTATTCAATATAATAATATCTGTTTTTATATTTAACTTAATTAGTTCAACCTCAAATTGCAATATTTTAATTAATGAGTTAAACTTATTAATACCATTAAGTTCAAAATAAAAATAATTTTTTTATTTTTATTTCTTAACATCTTTAGTGTTACAATATTTACAACATAATATTAAATAATATTTAAATCACTTTTCTGATAAGTAAGATGCTTGTGCTTAGGAGAGGACAACAATATATTTTTACATATTTATTTTGCAAATATTATTACAAAAACTATTAATAGCCTTACAAGAAAATACAATAAAAGTAATAAAAACAGGTTAGTTATAAATAATACCAAGGAATGATATTATTTATAGCAGAAACATAATATGTGGAGTTTATTTAGCAGAATTGATTTGAAAGTACCTACACGGCACACACGCTCATGTAATCTAGTAAAATAAAAATGCTTGTCTTAGAAGAATATGTTCAACATATATATAATAACATTCTCTCTGATTCTATCTTCAATGTAACCAAAATAAATATAAAAACTATATTAAAAATGTATTAAACGTGTACCAAACTGCATAAAATGTTATTATATTATGTAATGACATATATTATGTAGTATTACGTTATAATAATCTTCTGTTTTAATAATCTCCTGTTATAATAATCTCCAGTTAAAATAATCTCATGTTATAATAATCTCCCTCTTGAATAACGTTATATTTTTTACAAAATGAAACAATACTATGTTTTAAACCACTTTATATTTATTTTATACAATATTTGGGTTCAATCCAAACCGGTCGACGAAATATAAATAAAAATAAAGTGGCTTAAAACAAAGTATTTGTTTCATTTTGTATAATGTCAAGCCACTAAGTGTTTGCTTTCTTCGATAAATTTAATATTTTTTAGTTCTTGTAAGTATAGTTTTTAAATTTTTACATACATAATAGAATAGAATATTGCGGAAATCTGTAATTTGTTTCTCAATTATGTAAATTACACGTGTATAAATGAACCACATTGTAAACTGTTGATTTCCCTGAAATAAAATAAATAAATAAATAATTTAAAACAAAAAGAAAATTTATTAGGTGGTATTAGAGAATTTTAAATTGTTTTTTTTTTGTAACTGTCATAATTTTCCTCAGATATATCCAGGAGTAATTTATTGAATAATTTTATACCGTTAAATAAATAATGATGTTTTGCTGTTGTAGTTCGAACTAGTGGTACGGTTAGTCCTCCAATATAAATAATTATTTAGCTTAAAATTAATTATGGAATATTATTTTTATCAAATAAATCTTTATGTAATTGAAGTTCTTAATGTACGAGTATTTTTGTCATAAATTTTGTGAGAAGGGGAACCGGGAAACCTTGGAAAACATTTATTGTTGGATAGTTATATGGCTTTTTAAATATGATTTTTATTAATATTTTTTGAATTGTCACAAGTGGACGTAGGTATGATTTATACGCACCCCCCCCCCGCAAACCACGATTTCATATTGTAGTAGTGTAGAATGTGCAAGTGCAAAATAAATACCTTTAAGTATTTTTAATGATACAGTATTTCTAGTCTAAAAAACATAAAGATGAGTTTTCTCATTCTGTCTACTGTGGAGTTTATTTGACTTTTCCATTTGATGTTATTATCGATAATTATTCCAAGATGTTCACAGCCTAAGCACCCTGATCAAGTTTCTGAAGGAATCGCTTGGGTACCTACTCACGCACTCTACACCTCCTTCATTGACTGGACTATAAGGGTATAATAGAGCTATGTATTCGATACATGCGATTATATTAATGGCTTATTATTTAGATTCATTAATTGACAAACAGTTTGCGTTACACATTGGTATTTCGTTAATATTGATATCAGTAAATTTTTCTTCAGCATAGACTACAATTCCACTACTTTTATTTTTGTGATAATTTGTGACATATTGTTTGTAGTTTGGAATACTTGGTATATTTTTATGTATTGCATGCGAGTGTGCCTCGGATAGTATTAAAAAATCTGGTTGTGGACATAATGTTAAATACATAGGTATACCAGAAGTTCACCCATGTTTCAAATTATACTCCTTATGTTTGAGTGCAAGATTGTTAGTAGATTTATTATATTGTTCTAGATTTTAGTGCATTCGCTGTATGTTTCACATACGTATTCTTCTATATTTTGATTTTTTGTTGATTTCATTTAAGTTAAAGTTTTCATTGCATTTATGAAGGTGTGATAAAATATATAGTTATAATTCTATGAATATATTAATAATAATCCTCACAATTTGTGTTACGATATTCTTGCTAGATTTCAATTCATATCTTGAGGTTTTATTTTATTCTATAAGATTTATTTTATATTCAGATAATATTCGGGAACTTATAAATTGTTTGTTTAATTAACAACAATATTTAATTTAAAATAAAACAATAACTTTGTAAACACCACTTTTACTTTTTATACTTTGTGCCGACCGGGTTTCGCTCCCAAAAAAAAACGCTTTTTCTTTTAAAAAAAAACAACAACGGACGCAATACTACCAACGTAATGCGTAAACGCATCACGATCGTCGTTATGCATTAAAAACTACGCAGGATGCTTTTTAGTTCTTGGTGTCAAGTGGCATCGTTGTAAATTAACCCAACGTTGCCAAATCTGATGATTTACTCAACCAAACGCTCAAATAATTTATAAAAATGTACTCGTGAATGGCCATGGGGACGCAGTACTATCAAAGTAATGCGTGGACGCAGCAAAATCGTCGTTATGCATTAAAAACCACGCAAGACGATTCTTAGTTCTGAGTATCAAGCGGCATCGTTGTAAATTAACCAAATGTTGCCAAATCTGATGATTTACTCAACCAAACGCTCAAATAATATTTAACAATGTACTCCGAATGGCCACGAGGACGCAGTACTATCGACGTAATGCGTAGACGCAGCAAGACCGTCGTTATGTATTCATAATAATATTTCAACGTGATCGGCCAGGGGGACGCAATACTATCAAAGTAATGCGTGGATGCAGCATGACCGTCGTTGTATATTCAAAATAATATCTACTCGTGATCGTTCACTGGGACGCAATACTATCGACGTGATGCATGGAAGCATCATGATTGTCATTATGAGTTAAAAATAGTATATTCTCATGAGCGGCTACGGGGACGCAGTACTATCGACGTAATGCGTGGACGCAGCACGACCGTCGTTATGTATATAAAATAATATCTACTCGTAATCGGTCTTGAGGACGCAATACTAACGATGTAATGCGTAGACGCAGCATGATCGTCGTTATGTATCGAAAATTATATTACTTCGTGGACGCGGCAAGATCGTAGAAATGAATAAAAACATACACTGCTCGATATATACATCGTGTAGCGAACCTGTCGGCAAAATGTCAAACGTTCAATATTCGTTTCCAGACATTCTGAGACATTTTTTGCTTCCACAAAATTTTTTTCCATACGATTCTACATGGGGTAAGCATCGTTCTGGCCAATTTTGAGGTCAAAACATTGTAGCGTCCGTATATCGGACGCTGTAAGTCTATATATATATATATATATATATATATATATATATATATCCCGCTACATTTGTTGCGTCCGACCCCTAAAAACTCCATAGCATTGCAGCGTCCACCGACTTACAGCGTCCGATATACGGACGCTGCAATGTTTTGACCTCAAAATTGGCCAGAACGATGCTTACCCCATGTAGAATCGTATGGCAAAAATTTTTGTGGAAGCAAAAAATGTCTCAGAATGTCTGGAAACGAATATTGAACGTTTGAAATTTTGCCGACAGGTTCGCTACACGATGTATGTATCGAGCAGTGTATGTTTTTATTCATTTCTACGATCTTGCCGCGTCCACGATGTAATATAATTTTCGATACATAACGACGATCATGCTGCGTCTACGCATTACATCGTTAGTATTGCGTCCTCAAGACCGATTACGAGTAGATATTATTTTATATACATAACGTCGGTCGTGCTGCGTCCACGCATTACGTCGATAGTACTGCGTCCCCGTAGCCGCTCATGAGAATATACTATTTTTAACTCATAATGACAATCATGATGCTTCCATGCATCACGTCGATAGTATTGCGTCCCAGTGAACGATCGCGAGTAGATATTATTTTGAATATACAACGACGGTCATGCTGCATCCACGCATTACTTTGATAGTATTGCGTCCCCCTGGCCGATCACGTTGAAATATTATTATGAATACATAACGACGGTCTTGCTGCGTCTACGCATTACGTCGATAGTACTGCGTCCTCGTGGCCATTCGGAGTACATTGTTAAATATTGTTTGAGCGTTTGGTTGAGTAAATCATCAGATTTGGCAACATTTGGTTAATTTACAACGATGCCGCTTGATACTCAGAACTAAGAATCGTCTTGCGTGGTTTTTAATGCATAACGACGATTTTGCTGCGTCCACGCATTACTTCGATAGTACTGCGTCCCCATGGCCATTCACGAGTACATTTTTATAAATTATTTGAACGTTTGGTTGAGTAAATCATCAGATTTGGTAACGTTGGGTTAATTTACAACGATGCCGCTTGACACTAAGAACTAAGAAGCATCCTGCGTAGTTTTTAATGCATAACGACGATCGTGATGCGTTTACGCATTACGTTGGTAGTATTGCGTCCGTTGTTGTTTTTTTTAAAAGAAAAAGCGTTTTTTTTGGGAGTGAAACCCGGTCGGCACAAAGTATAAAAAATAAAAGTGGTGTTTACAAAGTTATTGTTTTATTTTAAATTAAATATTGTTGTCAATTAAACAAACAATTTATAAATTCCCGAATATTATCTGAATATAAAATAAATCTTATAGAATAAAATAAAAACCTCAAGATATGAATTGAAATCTAGCAAGAATATCGTAACACAAATTGTGAGGATTATTATTAATATATTCATAGAATTATAAATATATATTTTATCACACCTTCATAAATGCAATGAAAACTTTAACTTAAATGAAATCAACAAAAAATCAAAATATAGAAGAATACGTATGTGAAACATACAGCGAATGCACTAAAATCTAGAACAATATAATAAATCTACTAACAATCTTGCACTTAAACATAAGGAGTATAATTTGAAACATGGACGAACTTCTGGTATACCTATGTATTTAACAATATGTCCACAACCAGATTTTTTAATACTATCCGAGGCCCACTCGCATGCAATACATAAAAATATACCAAGTATTCCAAACTACAAACAATATGTCACAAATTATCACAAAAATAAAAGTAGTGAAATTGTAGTATATGCTAAAGAAAAATTTACTGATATCAATGTTAACGAAATACCAATATGTAACGCAAACTGTTTGTCAATTAATGAATCTAAATAATTAGCCAATTAATATAATCGCATGTATCGAATACATAGCTCGTTATACCCTTATAATCCAGTAGGTACCCAAGCGATTCCTTCAGAAACTTGATCAGGGTGCTTAGGCTGTGAACATCTTGGAATAATTATCGATAATAACATCAAATGGAAAAGTCAAATAAACTCCACAGTAGACAGAATGAGAAAACTCATCTTTATGTTTTTTAGACTTAGAAATACTGTATCATTAAAAATACTTAAAGGTATTTATTTTGCACTTGCACATTCTACACTACTACAATATGAAATCGTGGTTTGCGGGGGGGGGGTACGTATAAATCATACCTACGTCCACTTGTGACAATTCAAAAAATATTAATAAAAATCATATTTAAAAAAGCCATATAACTATCCAACAATAAATGTTTTCCAAGGTTTCCCGGTTCCCCTTCTCACAAAATTTATGACAAAAATACTCGTACATTAAGAACTTCAATTACATAAAGATTTATTTGATAAAAATAATATTCCATAATTAATTTTAAGCTAAATAATTATTTATATTGGAGGACTAACCGTACCACTAGTTCGAACTACAACAGCAAAACATCATTATTTATTTAACGGTATAAAATTATTCAATAAATTACTCCTGGATATATCTGAGGAAAATTATGACAGTTACAAAAAAAACAATTTAAAATTCTCTAATACCACCTAATAAATTTTCTTATTGTTTTAAATTATTTATTATTTATTTTATTTCAGGGAAATCAACAGTTTACAATGTGGTTCATTTATACACGTGTAATTTACCTAACTGAGAAACCAATTGCAGATTTCCGCAATATTCTATTCTATTATGTATGTAAAAATTTAAAAACTATACTTACAAGAACTAAAAAATATTAAATTTATCGAAGAAAGCAAACACTTAGTGGCTTGACATTATACAAAATGAAACAAATACTTTGTTTTAAACCACTTTATTTTATTTATATTTCGTCGACCGGTTTGGATTGAACCCAAATATTGTATAAAATAAATATAAAGTGGTTTAAAACATAGTATTGTTTCATTTTGTAAAAAGTATAACGTTATTCAAGAGGGAGATTATTATAACATGAGATTATTTTAACTGGAGATTATTATAACAGGAGATTATTAAAACAGAAGATTATTATAACGTAATACTACATAATATATGTCATTACATAATATAATAACATTTTATGCAGTTTGGTACACGTTTAATACATTTTTAATATAGTTTTTATATTTATTTTGGTTACATCGAAGATAGAATCAGAGAGAATGTTATTATACATATGTTGAACATATTCTTCTAAGACAAGCATTTTTATTTTACTAGATTACATGAGCGTGTGTGCCGTGTAGGTACTTTCAAATCAATTCTGCTTAATAAACTCCACATATTATGTTTCTGCTTATCATTCCTTGGTATTATTTATAACTAACCTGTTTTTATTACTTTTATTGTATTTTCTTGTAAGGCTATTAATAGTTTTTGTAATAATATTTGAAATATAAATATGTAAAAATATATTGTTGTCCTCTCCTAAGCACAAGCATCTTACTTATCAGAAAAGTGATTTAAATATTATTTAATATTATGTTGTAAATATTGTAACACTAAAGATGTTAAGAAATAAAAATAAAAAAAATATTTTTATTTTGAACTTAATGGTATTAATAAGTTTAACTCATTAATTAAAATATTGCAATTTGAGGTTGAACTAATTAAGTTAAATATAAAAACAGATATTATTATATTGAATACGTAACGACAGAAGTTCTGCGTCGATGGTATTGTATCCTCGTGACCAATCACGAGTAGATATTATTTTGTATACATAACGACGGCCGTGCTGCGTCCACGCATTTCGTCGATAGTATTGCGTCCCCATGGCCGTTGGCGAATTTGTACATTTTTATGTATTGTTTAAGTCCTTGGTGAAGCAAAACCTCAGATTTGGCAACATTCAGTTCATTTACAACGTTGCCACTTAGCACTCAGAACTAAAAAGCGCCTTGCGCGGGTGGACATTTTTGTAAGATGGTTTACAGTGGACGGTAAATTGATATCCCGACCTAAAAATGTCCGACCGCCCTCTGCAATGGAGCGAACTGGCGCGTTATGAAATGATACATTTTTACTAAGGATATCGTTGTAAAAAAAATTGTCGCACTCCTGCGCCCAGTAGGTACGTTTGTATACAAGGTGCAACAAGATATTCATTAAAACTTCTCACTATCAATAGACAGTTTTTTGTCAGGTCTGGTGTGTTTCGGGATGTCAAAAAAATAAAACATAAATATATATACATATATTTTTTATATACCGCACAAGAGTCTCAACCGCTCCCGTCTGGAACAGCGAGACTGTGGCATCCCCAATCTGAGTACTAGGGTGAAGGTATTGGGGAGGGGAAGAAGATGAGGAAGAGAAATGTAGAAAATTACCTGGCTATTTATATCTGGTCACCAAACACGGCAAAAGCTTGGAAATAACGTTTCCATTCGGAATGGTGGTCACACACCAGGGCGATACTGAGAGTATATTTCACTCTGGAACGTGCTGCAAACACACTTTATATTATGTTTAATGTATTAATTGTGAAATAACACAAACAAATAAAAAAATTATTTGCGCACGCCGGGTTAGACCGTCAGATTACGGGCTTCGGATTGCGAGTCGAGAGTCTTATCTCTCAACCACAGATGCTGTAATTAATTAATTAATTCACTATGAACTTGAAAACTTCACTAGAAAAGTAAGAAATATTTTGTGTTGTTTATTTATTTGTTAATTTATTTATTACACCTAATAGACGTTTACATTCTAGTTTAATAGTTGAGTATCGCAGTTATTATAAATTCTTCAAAATTAAAACAATAGAGAAAACAAAATAGAATGAAAAAAAAATGTTACAAGAAAAGCGTATAATAAAATAAGATACATTGGTAAAAATGATGAGAAGTCTCACATAAGTAGATATTCAAAATAAAGAAAAGATTGCAAAAATTATAGATGTCTATTTGTCTCGATATATAAAAGAATTAAAATAAACAATATTTATATTGATTATTTTTAAGGTGAAATATATCTCCCATATCAGAATAAGTCATGTAATCCTAAGGGGTTTAATAATATAAGGGGCATAACAACGGCCTAAATTTACCTTTTGAAACTCTCAAAACAAATCCAAGAGTCTTAAGGGCCGTATATACGGAAGACGTAAAAATTAAATCGACCTTCAAAACGCCATGTAACAAACAAATAATATACACTCGGACGCAAGAATATATTATTCAGTATGGACGTGAAACCTTTATTAGAATAGTCATCAATATACGGCAGACGTAACAATTAAATTAGAGTGAACGGACGTGAAACCTATATTAAAAGGAACCTTCAATATACAAAAAATATACACCCGGACGTGAGTATGTACGTGACGCTAGAAATGTATGAAAGTGTAATAAACATCAAAACCTGCATTATTATGAATATTAAAAAAATATGATACTAGCGATTATCGTGAGTAAAACATAGTGCAATATTCACAAAAACAATCTAAAAAAAAAGAACTAGAAGTGCTGGACGCCCAAATACGGATTTACGCACGGACGCAATAAATGTTGTTGGACCTATATATACATATATATATAAATATATATATATATATATATATATATATATTTTATGCCTTCTGTAAGAAAAGTAATATTAATTCCGGTGGTTTAAACTTAAAAAAAACATGGTTCATATATGTACACAAAATTACAAAATTTCATCAAAATTAACAAACTTTAGGGCTTGTGCGGGAGACCTAAAATCAATTTTTTTTAATAAAAAATCGTTTCGTACTTATTTTTATGTCCTAATATTACTGTTTTTTAACCTGGAATAAAAACAAAAGTTGTGATTTTATTTTTTTAAATTTAAAAAGAATTTGATATTTTTTGAAAAAAATCAAAACTTTCGGCCTTGTGCGGGAGACCTAAACATTTTTTTAAAAACCCAAAATTTTTGTGGTAAGTTCTAGTACCTAGTAGCAACTTTTTTTCAACTTGGAATTTGAAAACAAAAAAAAGTTAAAAATCGATACACCCTATTGGGCAATACCTCTATTAACGTACTCATTTGGCATAATTAAATGGTCTAATACAGATTTAGATAACTTAGAAAGATTAATTAGAACTACGCTAACAAAGTTTAATTGCCATCATCCAAATTCAGCTATAGAACGAATTAATTTACCTAGAAATTTAGGAGGTAGAGGTATAGTCAAAATAACTTCTTTGAAACATAATCAGGTAGAAATGCTAAGAACTTTTTTCCATAGGAAAGCTCATAGCTCAGAAATGCACAAAATAATTTGCAAGTCAGATGGAAAAATTACACCTTTAAATTTATACGGTGAGAATGCCAACATTTTTATTAATCCCAACCAGGAATTATTAGATTCCTGGTCCTGGTATGTTGAGGGATCAGTAGGATTTATAGGCCCTGTTAGAAGTTCTACCGAGCCGAACCCTCTGATATGAAAATATCTGGAGTCGGTGAATTATTTTCCCATTTGATCTCTGGTGAGTTGACGTGTTGTTCTTGTATTGTTTTGTATTTATTTTGCTTATATAATGCACTTGCATAGTGTTGATTGACTAGATGATCATTTGTGGAAAAGTGAGTGGAAGGGTTTAGTTTTTCCTGTGGGGAAGATTTAACCCGGACAAAAAAATCGGAAGCATTAACATAATTTATTGATATAGTGATAATTTGTATAGCGCCGCTTTTGTGAGATATCACCTCAGGGGCGTTTTACAGTTGATGCAGGTATTACAAAAAATATATATATTACAAAAAATATATATATTAAAAAAAATATATAAATATATATACATTATCATATCATATAACACTGTCAATCCGTATCTCATTTCCTCAAGCTGAGATGTAGATTCTAATGAGTTCTCTTTTGTCAAGAACATTTCGTTTTGTTTAAAAAAAGTATGTATTTTTTATTTTATTGTTAGTTGTACGGTTGATATGTATTTAAGATTTGTTATCGATTTCTATGCCTTGTGTGGTTGACCTTTTCTAATGACTAACAGTCGCATAGTGGTTTTATATCTTGGCAATCATGGATTTTTACAATAAAGTTATATAATTCATCTTCAGTGTTGCTTATTTTGAAAGCAATATATTTAGTTTTCTTCTTTTCTTCCCACTAAGCAGCTTCAGTTTTGTTAAATTTTGATCCCAGTTTTCCCCAATTGTGGAGATAACGGTGAGATCGGCAAAACTTATAATTTCACCATCGATTTCTATATTGCACAAGTAGTCAATTTAAATTAAAAACAAGATTGGACCCAAAAAACTACCCTGGGGCACACCAAATTTTATGTCAAGTGACTAGATAGTTTTATTACCAATTTTTACAATAATTTTCTATTTATCATGTAACAATGCAATTTTCTAATGCATGTTCTACTTTTCAGGTATTGAAGAGAATATGTTTATTGGAGACCTGGCAGATGCGGTAGTATTTTGGTTAAAAATTGACGTACGTGTGTTTTGTTGACTATAGTCAACTATCATTATGAATTCTTCATCTCGCTTTCTTCTATATTTGTTATTTATTTGTAGTAGGTATTCTAAATTACTAGATTTTTTATTGCCCCAGCACGTGCAAAGTACCCAGTGAGGCCGGTATTATCACAAAATGTTTGAAATACATAAAAATATTTGTCAATAAAAATATGCATTTCATCATTATTACTAGATCGAGTTATAACAATATCTAATCGATTTTGCCAGTATTGGCCAACTTATGGCAAAAAAATTGGTACACTATATCATTATCCAATAAAAATATTTTATAAATCAGGTTTTGTTTTTTTGAAATCGGATAATATTTACTGTAACCTTAATGCTAAATTAATTTCGTATCTTTGTAATCGTAAGTTTTAATTATTAAAAAAAATAATAATGTAACTGTAAATATGACTATCCTCAATACTGTAGTACGATGTCGTGCTTGGTGGAATTCCAGCTGATTAATAAAGTTTAATCTGTTGATTAGTATAATTTCGTAGGAATATTTTTTGTATATTTTTATTCTTAGTGTAAATTGATTTTACTATACTTTATTATTATTTTTACAAATTATAATATTGTTTTATAGTTTCAAGTCATAAAATACTATTGTCATTATTATATCTTACCACTTATTGTGTAAATGCACCTCTATCAATCACGAAATACTAACGCAAATTATGGCGAGTAAAATCATATTAAAAAAATCCAAAGAAACTTACATATACATAACACATAACCAGATTTATTATTGTATTTTATGTATCTAGGTTTTAAATTAAATAAAGAAACAAAATGCACATATTTTAATTTTATTACTAGATTTTTTACAGAGTTTTTACAAATCGAAGTAGGTACTTGGTAAATATTTGTAAGAAAAATACTTTTGAATTTTTATTTTATTATGGATGTGCTTTTGATCATGTATAAATACTATAGAAATGTAATTACGTTGTAGCTAAAATCTATTTAACATGAATCTCCAATGCCGCCCTGTACCCACTTACCATATTAACATGACAACAGGTAGTTGAGGGTGAAGCTTTACTCCATGGACATGTGCTTCATCCTTTTGTATGGATTACAGGTTCTATTTCCATTCCATGGCTTCCTACTTCCATGCTATCTTCCTACCGGTCCTACAAAGCTCCTGCTGTCATTACAAGCTGGACTCTTCCTGAATAACTCAGGGATCAAGGTATCCATTTGTGCTGGTGAATTTAATTTACAGCAGTTGTGAAGGCTCCACTTGTCCCATACAGGAGTCTTATTTCATTTATTTCCTCGTCTCACTTGTGTATTTGTGCTGCAAGTCTTCAAATTTTCGTAGAAATTTATTTATCAATTTGTTTATTTATATTATTATAAATGCACATTTACAGTTATACATTTTGTTTTATTAAGTGATAATCGCGTTTTTGAACTGTCGAATATTTAAGTGGAAAATATCTACTTCACGGGACAGGTAATTTAGTAACAGAATCATTTTTCCGAGCGGCATTACTAATGGTAAGTTAGTTCTGCATTTTGGAACGACAAAGGTTCTGTGTCTGCGCGCTCTTGTGTAATTGTCGGGGACATAAAACTCATTTTTTTCTGTTATATCGGGAATACAGATGTTACCGTTTAGAAGTTTATATGCTGTTGTCAGCAAAGCAGTTTTTCTTCTATCGGTGAGGTTATTAAAACCCAGCATGCCGGACAAAAAGGCTGATGGATATAACCAGGGATAATATCCGAAGTCTATAAGATATAAATATCTCAGAAACTTTTTTTTTAACTTTCTCTATCATTTGAGAGTAAGTTAAATTCATTGGTCCTCATATTACAGAACCACTTTCCAAAGTGCTACGTACTAAACTATAGTATAGCACACGAATCGCGGCCGAGCTGCAAAAATGTCTGGAGTTGCTTAGCACAAATCCTAGCATTTTTAAAGCTTTGTTGCATATCTTTTATATGTGGACGTGAAATGTTAGGTACGTATCAAATGCAATTCCCAAATCTCTCGAAATAACAAAATGCTGAAGAGATGAATAAGAAATTTTATAGTTATAGTAAATCGTTTTGTTTGCTGTGGTGTAGCACATAATGGAGCATTTTTTAATATTAAATCTTAATTTATTGATATGACTCCATTCAACGATAGAATTTATATCACTTTGTAGCTGAAAGCAATTTTCCAAAGATTTTATTAAAATTAATAGTTTCATGTCATCCGCGAATAATAGAAACTTAGAAAATTTTATGCAATGGTAAATGTCGTTGATAAACAGCGAGAAAATAAAAAGTTCAAGATTCGACCCCTATGGAACTCCAGAGTTTGTGATGAAGTTGGAAGAGTGGAAAATGCCATAAGTTACGTATTGTTGTCTATTTGAGAAATAACTTACAAATAGACATAGAAGTTTCGCTGAAAATTCAAATTGGTCGAGTTTATTTAGGAGAGTAAGCGGATCTACTGCATCAAAGGCTTTTGCGAAGTCGTTGTATGATACATCTACTTGATTTTTACTATCAATAGCTTGAGATATGTACTCCGTAAAAGCCATTAGATTAGACACAGTAGATCTGCCAGACCTAAAACCGTGTTGCTGGTCAATTATAAAGGGTTCAACTTGGGTATAAATGCATTTTTGAATTATTAGTTCAAACAACTTGGCTGGAGAGGATAGTATCGCCATTGGTCTGTAATTAGAGACAGAAGCCCTATCACCAGTTTTATGTAACGGTGTAACTTTAGAGATTTTCCACAGGTCTGGGAATATTCCGGAGTTAAGTAAGATATTATAAATATACGCGAGAGGTGTTAATAAGGGCTCAAGGCATCCCTTTAACATGAATGACGGAATAAGATCCGGTCCAAAAGAAGTTTTGGATTTTAATTTTTTAACAGCAGCGGTGATGGCAGTGTTTGTGATATTTTGAATATCAACATTCTGTGCTATTATTGGCGTATTTTTTCCATGTATAAAAGATTTCAAGTCCGCAGCTTCCTTACTATAAGTTGATTTAAATTTCCAGTTGCGACCGTTACCTGGTGGTACGTCAATTATAAACCGTTATATTCAGCGGTTAACCGTACGTAGACAATGTCAACGGGGTTGACTTTTTTATTAACGTCAAAGCCCAGTAATAAATAATACAAGTAGTAGTTATTTCAACGCTTTTATTGGAGAAAGTACAATGGTTTGAAATTATTATCATTAGTATTTTCTGTTAATTTAAGTGTGATGAATTCTCTTCAATTAATTTATGAATTAATTTTATTAAAAATATATATTTTAAATAAAATTGTCATATTTTTAAAATTGTGATCTTGTTTTTCAAAACATCGCTATGTATAGTGATAGTGAAGTTTTCCAAACATTCGTTATGTAAAGTGATATTGGAGTTTTCAAAAACATTGCTATGTATAATGTATAGTGATATTTATTTATTTCACGCCTATTAAGGCTTTTACATACATATACATAAAAAATATTTACGAAATTATACACGAAAATAGTGCAGGAAACGAATATTTAAAAAAATTGCAGAAAAATAAATATAACGTCAAAATATCACTGAACTTGATCTACACAGCATGCAGGCACAAAACATAAAAAATCCAAAATATTTTTTTCTGTTTCAGTTGACAAAATTATTGTGTTAGTCAAATTAAATACCTTTACTAAAATATTTCACAACTTGATGAAAAAAACTTCAATAGGGTATGCTTATATATTGAAATTGATGTACTAAATATATCAACAACATCGTAGTATTGAAGTTTTGACTTCTTAATCTTTGGTCGTTTTTAGTTTTTCTGATAAATAATAATATTATGATACAGAAGTTTTTTACGGAGACGCACATTGACAAAATTGCAAAAAGAATCAAGGGATTCTCAAAAATATGTACTGATAAGTCAAAGAAAGCAATCAATATGCTCCAATCATATAAAATACCAAATGAAACCAACGCACTGATGCAGCTCTATAACAAATTATCAGAAAATTATCAGTTGACGCTTTGTTAGGCTGGGTTTACACTTGTAAGTAAAATTTACGACTTTCGTAAATTTTTGATAAGTTACTCACAGGAGCGATTACATATGCATCCAACTTATCGTAAATAATGCTCACGGAAGTTGTTTGGAAGTTTAACTTACGAACTTCTCACAGAGACCGCTACACCAGTAATTTTATTTTTGGTAAGATGGCTTCCTGACAACAGCGCGTTGCCGCCGACTTTGACAGCTGTCAGTTGGTAATATTTGATAACAGGGATTTGCTTATTTACAGTTCATAAAGACGAGAATTTATTTACGGTTAGATTATGGATTCACATTTCCGCAAACAACGGATTGCCGCCGCGATAATATGCACAATATTGTCAAAGAAAAACGCAAGGGCCCGTAGAGAGTGTTGGATTAGGAGTTGGCTTCAAAGAAGAAATACTGACGGGGCCTTTGTTCGTTTAACGGCAGAATTAAGAATTGAGGATCAACAACAATTCTTTAATTTTATCCGAATGACAGCAACTGACTTCGAATACATATTGGAAAGGATTGGACCGCTAATTAAAAAGAATGATACTCGTTTTCGGAATGCTATTTCACCAGCTGAAAAATTAATGGTGACTCTTCGATTTTTGGCGTCAGGTAATGTTTTCTATGCATTCTTGTATTGCGTTTTTGTATGCGTTCATTGGAGATATTAATTTGTTATGAAGTTTGATAGCTGATTCATCAGTTCGTGAAGTCGAATACTAGAAACATTATCACACATTTGCAGGCATTTTTTACACATGACAATTGTGTTAATGATAATTAATGTTATGTTGGTCTCCATAGATTATTGCAGTGTATTATTTCATAAAGCTATCATGACGATTCAAACTTAGTACTTATTTGTGTGTTTACAAAGTTTTACAATTATATTTTCTATTTTCAGGAGATTCTTACGTATCCTTAATGTACTTGTTTCGAATAGCTACGTCTATACCTGAAGTATGTGCTGCTATTTATGAAACATTAAAGGACAACTATGTGAAGGTATGTTAAAACAAAATTAATTATACAAAATACATAGTGTGGTATATTTTTTATTTTATTTAGTTAAAGTTTTTGTTACATTGGAACGGAAAATACAGGGTAAAAAACAAAGAAATATAAAAAAAGTGTTGACAAAAGTCAACAAAGGCAAAGTTTGCGTGTGGGGTACTTATGTAAACTGGACAATTCATACAATTCGAAGAACAGCACCAGATAGTAAGAATATTTTTTAACATATATCAATGATATAAGATTTTAAAATAGGAAAGTGAAAACTTGGAAATGATTTAAACATATAATAAAGTAAATACTTAGGAATAGACTCGATGAAAAATAAATACCCATTTACATACAAACTGTTCTAGTATTCTCTATCTTAGTAATGCAAGTAGCTTAAACAAACTCCAAATAATCCAGAATAGAGCAATGAGACTAATATTGAAGTGTTATGTATGTATTATAAATACGTATGTAATAAGTATAAGAAAAATATAAATTAAAATCTTCATGTATGTTTATATTTGGAGTGAAGCTAAGTAAATAAAATATTAATTGGAGTTATAAGAATGAAAAAAATTAACTGTTGATAAAAAAAAGTAAGAACTAAGTGGAATAAAACGTAAAATAAAATAAAAATATCACGATTAAATTAAAATTAGTGATATCATCCATCGTCTTCTGAAACATCTACTTCCACAAGATCCATCAAGTTATATTTATAGTGCTGCTCTCCCGAATTGTCCAGTTCACTTAAATATAATTGATTTGAAGTCGATGGCAGTTGTGATGACTGCGGCAAATATATAGAGGAAAGGGGAGTCTTTAAGTCATCCTCCAAAGTTTCTATGATGAGTTTTTGAATATTGAGTTTTAATTTTTTTTTGTTATGTTCGTGAGATACACTTCTTAGCGATGAAGCCACAAAGTCACCAAAAACTTGGTCTTCATTCGCAGGTGCATCCAATATTTTGCTGCATTTGTAAAGCAAATCAGCCTCCTTTTTCCTTTTTGCAGCACGGTTTGGCCGCTCCGATGTCTGCCGAGGTTGACTGTTGCTAGGCATCTCTATATTCTCCTTCTCCGTAACGTCCCTCACAGCGCCAGTATTTTGTAGCTAAAAATAAAAAAAAACATATTTTTGTATTATTTTTACAGTTGCCGTCAACAGAAGAACATTGGAATAATGTTGCAGACAGATTCGCACAAAAATGGCACTTCCCTCATTGTATCGGAGCACTGGACGGAAAACATGTAGTCATTAAATGTCCAGAAAACAGTGGGAGCATGTACTTTAATTATAAAGGAACATATAGTATCGTTCTAATGATTGTCGTGGACGCAGAATATAAAATTATTTACATGAATTGTGGCTGCATTGGCCGTGTTTCTGATGGGGGTGTGTTCCGTAATACAGCATTATTTAATGGTTTAGAGCAAGGATCACTTAGACTTCCTCCTCCCATACCTCTAGCGGGGAGGCAGAAACCGATGCCGTATGTATTGGTGGCCGATGATGCCTTTGCGTTATCAAATTATTTAATGAAACCATACCCATACAAAAGCCAACCCATTGCTAAAAGAGTTTTCAATTATCGTCTTTCAAGGGCCAGGGCTATGGTTGAGAGTGTATTTGGTGTAATGGCTAGCAGGTACAGAATTTTACGAAACCGCATTGAACTACCCCCTAAAAAGGTAGAACTATTAGTTTCTACAATCTGTGTGCTACACAATTTTATGATGTCTGGCAATAATGCTCCACGTTATACTGATAGAGGAAGAGAGGAGGAAATGCCTCGTGAAAACCTTTTTCCTTTAGAACAAAGGCATGGAAATAATAATCCACCTGCAAGTGGACAAATAATTCGAGATGAATATAGCGAATATTTCGTTTCTCTTGAGGGAGAATTGGCATGGCAATACCAACGTGTCTAACCTACGCTACATAACTAACAGATGCTAATCACACCGTTTCCCCGCAGTCTACTTCATTAATGATTAATAATTAACCGTGAACATGAATATGTATACTAAACTTTATAAATAAAAATGTCCATACAATGTGTTAGTTGTTTCTGTACCGATATCCCTGTCCAAGAACTTTAACATATCATAATTATTATACCATCTACCCACAAGTGGACGACGAATTCAGAGAATATTTCCCAATGTAGAGTTCTGGGGCTTTACTATAAGTGCCTGTGTCAATTTTCTTAATCGTCCAGGGATGAAGATTATTTATCGATTTTTGGCGTAAAAACAGAGCACCTGACATATTCAAAGCATTCAAATTAAGGGAGGTTTTTATTAGACTACTTTCTGGTACCTAAATCCAAAACTGACATGGGCACTTCTAGTATTAACCCCCAGAATTAAACTTGAACATAAATATGTAAACACTAAAATAATGTAATAAAAATGTTCTTACCAATGTGTCTGTTGCGTGTGTACCGGAGCTTATGTCCAGGAACTTCAACATTTCGAAGTAAATCCAAGGGGAAGTGTACAGATCATCTAACCCGCTGCCACTCTTCTTACATTTTATCTTCCTCAGTTCGTGCAGAAATTGTCCCTTTAAATTATGTAATTTTCTATTTACTTCTTCCGGCGTTGTTGAAAACACTTCTGCAACTGACGCAAGAGAATTGCTTCGTGCATTCCTATCTTTATAGTCTGCCCTTTGGTAATCCCATAACAGAGGAAGACTTTCAAAAATGTCTATCAGCTGCTTTGTTTCGTCCTTACTCCAATTCTTCGCGTCGGCTCGTTTATTGGGCATTTTTACCAATTACCAACTATGATACGTGAACTGAACTAGAAATGGGTGAAACAGCGAAATGCCAAATGACAAGTAAACAAGTCCCGAGGAGCAACGGGATCTTACTGTCGATGTTGCAGATTTCTGTTTAATCCATCCCGACAGTGACGTCAAAACTTACGGTAAGCGACTCAACTTATCAATCTGTTTTGATAAGCTGTGAGAGAGCCGTAAATTCCCGCGTGAGCGATTAGACCTGTCAAAAACTTACGTAAGATAAACTTCTGTAACTTGGTAAAAATTACGGTAAGCGACTTATGGTGTCGTTTACATTGGTAAATTTGTCGTAAGTCGCTTACGTGAGCAACTTACAGGAAAAAACTTCCAAGTGTAAAGGCAGCCTTACTATGTTAAAATTTAAGTTAATGCTATCTCACTGTTCTATTATGTTAGTCCGAAGAAACCTTCCTAAAGAGGCAACACAACTACTAATCTCTTGCGTAATCTCACGTCTCGATTACTGCAACGGCATTTATGCCTTCCGAAATATCAAACTTACTAACTTTAATCCTTGTTTAATGCAATGGCATGGCTCATAACCGAGGTCTCTAAATACTTGCACATTTCAGAACACCTTCGTAATCTCCACTGGCTTAAGCACCCTGAAAAAATCCAGTACACATTGTTCTGGATGGTAAATCCATCAATGAAATGGCCCCACCTAACGTCTGACTGAGACAGTCAACTATTATATCGGCAACACCATCGGCCATAAGAAGACTGACGGAACTTAAGTGCAAGCCAAATACTAAGTTAGTATCTGGACATAAGGCCTGGAATAAATTCCCTCAGGAATTAAGATGCGTAGCAAGCCCAACAGAACTCATGTCTGAACTAAAAACATACCTGCCCGAGACTATCATTCTTGTATTGCATATGTCCTAAACACATTTTTTCTTATTAGATTTACATTCTTTTTTGTTCAAATGATTTATTTATTCAGTTGTTTTTACATTGGTATTTTACATAGTGTCTTACAAAACTGAGTAGTATTCAATCTCTCATTTTTACAATTTTTCAATATACAAAGGTATTATCTTTTTTTTTTCTAACAATTAACTTTAATTTATTCATTGATATGTATTGTATCTTGCTTATTGGATTTAGATTTTAATTACATGTTTTTTTTACGTGATGCATTATAGAAAACTTTTGCAGTATACTAAAACTAGGTTTGATTTGAAATCGGATCGAATCCTACTGAAGCCCAAGAAAAAAAATATTTTATATAAATTCGTACATTTTTATTTTTAAATTAAAAATATCCGATCATCGAACCTTTCTTCAAAATGAATGAGCAAAAGAAACCTAAAAAAGGCGCCATCTAGCGACTCAGAAGAAGAAGACACAATGACTAATAAAATGATCAAATGCATTGAAAAAAGTTTTTATGAATTAACCAGTCAACTTATGAAATCTTTTAATGAACAAATAAAAGAACTTAAGAAGTCCGTCGAATTTCGTTGTGAGAAACTAGACGAATATGAAGAAAAAAAACAAAAATAAAGAAATATTGATTAAACAACTTCAAGCAAAATGAAAAAAAAAATAACGTCAAAATACAAGGTGTTCCTTTGAAGGAAAATGAAAATATCACAAAAGTATTTAATAATATATTGGAAACACTCAAATGTGATAAAGAAACTATTAAAGTGGCAAATATTTTTAGGAGCAAAAATAAAAACCCGAACAAAAATCCTCCCATGGTAGTTTATCTACAAAACAAAGATAGTAAAGACGTAATCATAACACATAAAAAGAAATATGGTATTTTATATGCAAAAAACATAAATTTTGAAGAAAACAACACAATATATATTAACGAACAACTGACCCAATACAATAAACACCTATTTTACCTAGCTAAATCGTCAAGGCTTGGGTACAAATTTATTTGGGCAAAGAACGGAAAAATTTGGATGAGAAAAAATGAAAAATCTCCAATCATACAAATGAGAAGCTCAGAAGACATCCCCTCCGAATAAATAATAATAACACCACATAGCAAACACCAATCAACCTTTAACATGGCTGAAGAAAACCATATACATGAAAATTATACATGTAGAAACCCATATGAACTAAATCTACTTTTTAAAAATCTTAATTTCTCGATATTAAACATGAATATTGGAAGTTTAAGGAAAAATTCAAAGGAGCTCTGTATCTTTATTAATAACCTAATTTTTTCTCCAAGCGTAATTGTTTTGACTGAAACTCAAATGAAAGATTTTATTCCATATAACTTATCAGAATATACCACAATTTCCTCTGCCTGTAAGCATACTGGTCATAATGGAGTCACTGTCTTCTTTCATAATACTCGGAAAAATTTTGCCACTGAATTTATTGACTTTAAGTCAGCCAATGCAATAAAATTAACCTTTTTTCAAAACATCTATAAATATCATATACTAGCCATTTACAGATCCCAAGTAACTCTGCATGCTTAGACCACATATTTGTGAAGTCGCACAAGGCGGCCAGTATTGTCTCTTCAATTCTCGAAACTAATATCAGAGATCATTACCCGACCTTTTATGGACACCATTTGAAAAATACACCTTTAAACCAAAATTCCGTAACTCTAGAAAGAGTAGACATTGATTATAAAACTCTAAACTCTTTTAGTCAGTCAGAAAACTGGGAAAATGTAATATCAATAGAAAATCCACATTTAGCATAAGATAATTTCTATAATACTCTTAGAGATTATATTCTAAAAAGTGAAAGTAAAATAGTTGTCACTAACAGTAAATATAAAAAAATTAAACCTTGGATTACAGTTGGATTAATTATATCAATTAAACAAAGGGATAAATTGTATAGAGAAATGTTAAAATATCAAAAGGATTGCCAAAATAATAATCTCAGAACAATGCCTTATCTGAAAACAAAATATCTAATGTACCGAAACTTACTAAATAGACTGATACGAAACTGCAAAAAGAAATACTATTGTGAACAAATTGAAAATGCTAAAAATAATACTAAAAAAACTTGAAATATTATAAATGAAATTGCCAACAAAAAAATTATGTCTTCAAATATTGTAAATGAGGTTAAAATAAATAATGAAATAATAACTAACAAATCGACCATTGCAGAATGTTTTAATAACTTCTTTACAAATATAGTAGACGAGGTACTTGAATCTTCCGGCATTAATGTTAATGATGATTATATGGAGACATCTCCTCAATTAGATTCTAATAGGGATTCGATTAACTCTATAGAATATTTTTCTCCTATTACATTTTATGAAATTGAAAAATATATTGATAGCCTAAAACCATCCAACTCTAAGGGAAATGATGGATTTTCATGTGATACATAAAAAAAATAAAACAACATGTCTCAACTTTTTGCCTCATATGCCCTGCATAATGTATCACTCGTGCGATTGTGGAATATGTCAAACGGCACTCCTACTCTGGTAAAATGATCTCATCATCATCTATATCCGTTTATTACCAGAACTGTGGTGGTATTAGGACCAAAACCCAGGAGCTACTAATTAATGTATTATCGAATAACTACGACGTTATAGTTCTAGTTGAAACTTGGCTTGTAGCAAGCATAAATACGGCTGAATTCATAGATTCGCGTTACACGGTGTTCCGACGTGATAAGGACCGTACACTCACTGGTAAAATGGACGGAGGCGGTGTGTTGGTAGCAGTGCGCAAGGAGCTTGCATCTTCCCGGCTCGATGACTGGGAAAATGGTCAAATCGAACAAATCTTCATTTCTATTCCGGTAAGGTCTTTCAATCTCATCATATGTGCAGTATACATACCTCCTGCCTCACAACCTACGGTCTATGATACGTTCTCCGAAAACCTGGAATCTGTATATTCATCACAACCAAATAATACTTTTTGTGTACTAGGAGATATGAATCTACCAACTCTGACTTGGTCATTTTCCGAAGACAGCAGTCAAGGTCTCGCCTCCTCAAATACGGCTGCATCGAAAACTTTGCTTCAAGCAATGTCATTGATGGACTTACTCCAATATAACTGTATACCAAACCATAATGAAAAATACTTAGACCTCGTATTCTACAGTCGCGAAACAAATGTTAAACGTAGCAACAACCCTCTCCTCTCAGAGGATAGACACCACCCAGCCCTTGAATTTGATATATCCTTCGTTATTCAACCAAAAATCAAAAACAAAATACAGCGTAGGCGCAATTTCAGAAAAGCTAATTATGCTCAGATTAATGAGGACATTAATTGTATTGATTGGTTATCTGAAATCGCAAATTTACCAGCCGAAAAAGCAGTAGATCGATTCTATTTAAAAATAAACAGTGTAATTGATAAGCTTATTCCAGTATTGGCACGACGAAATGACAAATTCCCCATATGGTTTACTCCAGAACTTATTAGGTTATCAAGGAAAAAAGATAAAGTCTGGCTCAAATGGAAGACATATAAAGGTCTTTCTGACTATCGTGAATTTTCCTTCTTACGTGCTACATACAAAAAATTGACTTATGAAACCCGAAGGTTATTTTTTGACAACATCGAAAGTTCATTACAAAATAATATCAAAAGCTTTTGGTCATACATATCCTCATTAAAATCGTCTGATGGATACCCTGCTGCAATGTCCTTCGAAGGGCGCAAATCTAACGATGCCCAGGAAATTTGTGATATGTTCTCTGAATTCTTTAAGTCAACATTTGAACCTTCCTCTATCAATGACCCAATTATTAACATTGACCAACTCGAGGAAGTTCAGGACTCTGGACTTGCGCACATTCACACAATTAAACTAACGGAAAAAGAAGTGCAATCGAGTTTAAAATCGATAGACATAAACAAGGGTGCGGGTCACGATGGAATACCGGCGTTTTTCCTTAGATCTGCTGCGTCGTCACTGTGTGTGCCGCTTACCATAATATTTAATAAATGCCTGAGTGATGGGGTTTTCCCTGATAGGTGGAAGTTGGCCTATATTATACCGGTCCACAAGGGTGACTCGCGTCAAAGAGTGGAAAACTATAGGCCAATATCCATTCTCTCGGCGATCCCTAAACTATTGGAAAGACTTGTCCATGACAATATATATCCCCAGCTTGCTGCCAAAATTACTGAACAACAACACGGGTTTGTAAAAGGCAAATCTACCACGAGTAATTTACTTATTTACTCAAATTTCTTATTTACTAGCATGGATCGAGGCCACCAGGTAGATGCAATATATTGCGATTTCAAAAAAGCTTTCGACAAGGTTGACCACCTTATTTTTATTAAAAAAATTATGTACAACGGAATTAGAGGAAATTTATTACGTTGGTTTATCTCATATTTAACAAAAAGACAACAAGCCGTATCATTACGAGGACAGACTTCTACATGGGAACCAGTTACTTCTGGCGTGCCACAGGGGTCAATCCTGGGTCCGCTGTTGTTTATTCTTTTTATTAACACTGTTACTAAATGTTTCATGCATTGTTTATATCTTTTGTACGCTGACGACATAAAAATATTTGCCATTGTTCGAAATTTAAACGATTGTCTTCTCATACAAAGCGACTTAGTAAGGTTCGAAACGTTTTGCAATGAAAACAAAATTTACCTAAGTTACAATAAATGTAAACAAATAAGTTTTACTAAAAATCACAACGCTATCAAACACAATTATTGTATTGGTAATTATTTACTCGAGCGCGTTTACTGTATAAGAGATCTAGGCGTACTTTTTGATTCCAAACTCCACTTCGATGCGCACATAGATAATATTGTGAATAAAGCTTACAGCATGCTAGGATTTGTCATCAGAAACAGCCGTGAATTTCGAAAACCTGAAACATATCTTCTTCTTTACCACACTCTGGTCCGTTCTCAACTTGAATACTGCACCTCCATATGGAATCCACTTTACGATATCTATAAAGAAAATATTGAAAATATTAAAAAGAAATTTCTGCGATGCCTCAATTACAGAATGAGCGCACCCAAACGTGGGTACATAAATATGCTCTCGAGTTATAACGTCTCCACTCTATCTAACCGGCGAACATACCTTGATCTCATGACTCTGTATAAAATCTGTAACAACGTTATTGACTGTCCCGACTTACTGAAATTGATAAACTTCAAAGTACCACCCAGAGTAACAAGGCTTAACGACTTATTCCACATTAGCAGGACGCGTACAAATGCTGGTGTCAGGGATCCAATCAGAAGAATGTGCGAATCACTTAATCAGAATCAAAACCTCAAGGACTCTGACTTATTTTTTGATACACGCACTACTTTTAGTAGAAAAATGAAGACTGTTTTCCTACAAAGTTCAAAGTAAACAACTTAGACATACTCCGTTTAAATATATTTATATATTTTTTACTTTCTGTTTAACATTGTTTATCTATTTATATATATATATTTTTTTTTGTTTTACCCTCTAAATTTTTTCAAAAATAATTTGTTAATTCTTAAAAGGATATTGCGCATTTCTTTCATATCTCTATTTGTAAAATAATATTCTTATGTATATATTTTTCCCCTATTTATAAGTGAAAATATTTGTAAATGTTTTCTGCTGTTTAAGTTAATTCGTGAGAAATAGTTTGGATGCAGGTGAATTCTCTAGTTGATGTTTCGTATATATTTTTGTCAATTGATATCTGTATCTGTTTTTTCTCCTTAATAAAAAAAAAAAAAAAAAAAAAAAAAAAACTCCATTACAACATATTTTTAATATATGCCTCAAAGATGGTCATTTTCCAGAACAATTTAAAATCTCCACTTTAATACCTATTCATAAATCTGGGGATACGCATAAATTAGACGATTAAAGACCAATATCCCTTGTTTCAAACATATCAAAAATATTCGAAAAATGCATCAAATTTAGAGTCATTGAACACTTAGAAAAATATAAAATTTTATCGAAAAACCAATACGGCTTTCGTAAAGATCTAAGCACTGAGGGTGCCATATATGAATTGACAAAAAATATTTACACATCTATCGATAAAAAAAAAAGAAATGTCTTGCCATATTCCTAGATTTAAGAAAAGCTTTCGAGACCGTTAATCATAATTTACTCATTAAAAAAATAACTCGACTGGGCTTCAAAAAAGACACACTAAAACTACTATTAAACTATCTTAAAGACAGAACACAAAAAAAAAAATTGGGAATAATTATAGTTCAGAGACACAGATAAAAAACGGAGTTCCGCAGGGAACTGTGCTTGGCCCGATTTTATTCTTAATTTATATAAATGATTTATGTAATTTTGAAATCCCTGGAAAAATTGTTTCTTACGCCGATGACACGGCAATAATAGTGGATGGTAATAATTGGACAGAAACTTTTTCGAAAGCAACTGTATGTATTTCACTTGTTTCAAAATGGTTAAAATACAACAAACTTGTCTTAAACTACAGCAAAACATTTTACTTACCATTTTATAAAAACATAAAAAACAAACCAAAAGACAACCTTAAAATTAGAATCCATAATACAACTTGCAATCAAGAAATGTGCTTCCTGTGCAACGAACTCGCTAATGTCGAAAATATAAAATATTTAGGAGTATCAATAGATATTAATCTTAATTGGAAATCACATATTAATCAAACCACTTCAAAACTAAGATATCTTACCTACATATTTTATAGACTCAAGGAAATTTTAAACGCTGAAAAATCGAAAATGATCTACTTCTCCCTAGTGCAATCTGCAATCACTTATGGCAAAATAGGATGGGGTGGTGCACCTGATACATTTATTAAGCCCCTACAAATAATTCAAAAACGCATAATTAAAGTCATATATAACAAAAATAAAACATTTTCGACCGACCTATTATACAAAGAATCTAAATTATTTAACATTCGTAAATTATTTATATTACAAACTATGAAATATTTATTTAAAAACAAAATTAATTTCAAAATAAATGAAAACAGAATGAGCAAAAGAACAAATAATATATTTAACACCCCCTAAACAAATACTAAATTAATGCAGACACATAGCAGTTTCATTGGTCCTTATTCATTTAACCTTCTACCACTACAAACTCAAATGATACTCAAACAATAGAATATGTTAAGAAATTATGGCTGAATGACGCAGATATTGAAACGCTTTTTATATAAATTTATTGATCCTTTCTACAACTCACTTGCTGAAACTTTATAAACTATTGTACATAATGTTTTCTCTTTACTTTTATAATAACTATAAAAAAACAAAAAAAAACTTTTTCTACTTATATATATTATACTTAGGTACTTGAAATATAGTAATGGTTTTATATTACCCACACTCAGGCAGTGCCTTAGTGGGTTTTCATTTCTTTTGTATACAATTTGGTAATATATATTATGTTATTATTTACTGTCTGTTAATATGTATAATATATGTAAAGAAATGAAAATAAATAAAGTAAAAAAAAATTTCTACGTCGTCTATCTTATAGGTACGGTACGTCTTTTTACATATTTCATATTAGGTATTATACATTCATTTATACGTTTTCATGTTCTACGGAAGTAGAAAGACATAATTTTATTTTTTATTTTAGAGATAGATGTCTCTCTTTTTATGTCTTCAGGTAATGCGTTAAATATTTCAGGGATTTTATGCCTCTTTGTTCTATCTCCGTACACATTTTGTGATTTATTAACTATATACATTTGTGTTCCTTTATGTCTGTGTTGGAGTTTGTGGTTAATAGGTTTTTTGAATTCTTTGTTCCAGAATTCATCCAGCGTTAATTGGTAATCTACCCTATAACGTATGAGAAGCCTTTCCTCAATCTGTCTTATGCCGACGGACGAATCACATTTAGAAAGATAATATCTAATCAAATAAAATTTTCTTTCAAATAATGAAATAATTTGTTTAAAATAATAAAATAATTTGCTAAATGTTTTTGGTAAACAATGTATAATTTTATTGAGAGCTTTGACCTTATTCCATTTTTCATAAAATAATATTTTAAATAACCTCCGTTTTATCTAAATCATGTTGATTAATTGAAGAAATTATTTATTGTGAAAATACTGAAATCAATAATACAACAGTTGTTTTGATACCTTTAAAGAAGAAGCACAATTTTTACTTTTTTTTTAATTTTCACGGTGTGATGGATTCTATTCAATTATTTGATGAATCAATTATCAAAATGAACCTAAATGTATTCATTATATTTAAACCAATTTATATTTTTCATTCCATACTTGGAATAAGCTCATTCACATTCGAAGGGAAAACAATTACTCCCGTTGGTAAATTTCGCAAAGTTTTTTGTGTTCTGATTTGTTTTTTTATAAGTTTCTCGGATACAATATATTCAGATGACCATATATTTACAGACGTATTCAGTAAAGATCGGCTAAAAATTACTTTGGATTATATGGGCGATATATCGATACGGTCAGGTGCGTGTACAGCGTTGATAATGGCATCGTTTGTATCGGGCAAAAACACAGTAAAAATGATGATAAATTTTCACCAAGTCGAAAGTCGTTTGAAAGTCATCCAAATCTGCAAATCTTCAGGAACAGTATTTTTGAAAATATTGATGTTTCACATTTTTACAATTCTAATAATGTTTGTGTGTGTAACACTGTACGTTGCGCTATCGAATTATTCCTTGTTTGAGCTTCGGCCAATGTTACCTGTTCTTATCATTAATTTGGTGATACAGAAGTTTGCTTCGGAGATATACGTTATAATTTTGTACGTAGATAAAATCACAATTGAAATCAAAGAATTCTCAAAAAGATGTACCAAGAAATCAAAGGAAGCAGTTGACGTGCTCCAATCAAATAACCTTTCAAATGAAATCAACATACTGATCCAGCTCTATAACAAGTTATCTGAAAACAGTTGCATTTCTAATAATGTTATCCATTTTCCGGTAATACACTATTCTTATAAATTTTATAATTTAATTTATGCTGTGTTATGTATACAGGGTGTCCGTTAAGTGGATAACCTTTCAACTTTGGATGGGGACACCAAGTCCGTTCCAATGTTCAGAAAAAATCTCATAGTTTTCCGGTAATTAGGTTTCAATGCCGGCAACCCGTGCGTTTACATCATTGTGATTTTTTATAACTTGTTTTTCACTCACTAGACAAAGTCTGTTCCGAGGCGGGTAATTATCATATTAAATTTATACATAAATGTAGGTGTATTTTATATTAGTATATTAATACATGCACATCTTATACGTTTAATTTAATACAATTGCATACAAAGATCACATACTTTATCTACGAAATATAAAAATACAAAATGAAATATAAAAGTTACATATAGTAAGTACCTACATGATAATGAAAATTGCCAACAAGCAGTACACTATATAGTTTGTTATATTGTAAATTATATAATCAATAGTAAAAAAAAAGTTATTTGGAAATTTGTAATTTCTTTTCATTTACATCCGTGCTCACTCTCTTCAGTGCATGATAAAAAATTTGGACAAAGGAATTTTCTGTCTGATTTAAAAAAAATATTTTCGAAAGGGGTGCAATCAGAAATACATTACTATAATTGCTTTACTTTTTAGAAAGTCTTAGGGGGTGACAGATTACGTTATAAGTTCAAAGCGTTTTATATAACTCCATATTGCTCGTCATACAATCCTATACAGACCTGTCACACCTAAAAAGATGATGTGTTATAAGGGTGATCTGCTAGCCAGGCTATATTTGAAAATTATACGACCCACTCTCCTACCTACGACGGTAGAAGGGGGTCAGAATTACTGAGCGCTGTAATTACGCGGCTGTCATCCATCAAAGTGACAGAACCCATACATAGAAATGATATTCCGCGGCAGTCCCCTATCAATCTTACCCCCTCTCCTGAGGAAGATTATAGCTTATATAGATTTTAGATTATATTATCAGCCCAATATATAATACGTACATTCCACACTGAATTCATGATCGCATAATATAGCGTAATGTATCTAAGGCCTTAAACTTAAAATTTCATAATTTTTTTCCTTTAAGTTTGAGCTCTCGTTGGTATTTTTTTCATAGAAGCATGGGTGGCCAATTGGCTAAAAACTTACCGGGTAATAGAAATTCTAAAATGCGTTTTTTTATAAACAAAAAATTATAACTATCATTTTGGATAACGATCTTGTTACATTATTGCAATGGTTAATGATTAATATAATAATTCTCTGGATTTTATAGATTTAATTTATTAATAATAAACACGTAAATTGATTACGAATACGAGTTATATAGCTGAGAGCTCTGGTGTGAGAGAGATCAAGCAAATATAATTGCTTATATGCTATAAAGTATTTCTCATATTCTTTAATTATTCAGTCATACTATTTCTAACAACATATCCTCCGATTCCGCAGCATCCCGAGAGATTCAATTCATCCGCAGCCAGTTTTTGTCTCAGACGCGTCGAATGTCGAGTTATTTCCCTCATGACAACAAACATGCAATACTTTTACTTGATCCAAATGTCTCTACATGTTTTTGTATTTCTGCTAGACCGTCACTATTTGGATTGATAAACCGGAGTAGTAATGTGCTCCATTCCATTCTTCTTACAGAATGATTCAAATTTATTAGAAAAAAATCACCGACTAAAGTTGCTGGAAACCCAAGTTGAAAAAAATAAAAAAATCGAATTTTTTATTATGATGTTAAACTGTCCACTTCAATAAACGTAATCCATTTTTATAACGAATCTAAAATCACCAGTTTTTTTTTCAATTATATATACTACCATACTTCAGATTCATATGGTAACACTGACAATGATTTTTTGTGATTCTGCTTTTATTTCTAAACATTCTCTGCAAATTTCCGTTAATCTTCAAATCTCGATTTATTTTCGCTTTTCCTTCAGTTTTGAAAACACATTTAAAATCTCTTATGATTCTGCTGTAATAACTCTTCGCTGATATATAATGCATGCGTCTAGTAAAGACAACTATAAACTTTTGTCCCAAAAAATTCTTTTTCATTGACCACTCGGTATATTTTTCGGCCGTCCTAAGGCTCGCTATCTCACTCTATTCTGAGGGAGTCATATTAATTAACCATTTCTAATATCACAGATCATTTATATTGTCACAGAATTACTATTCATTCAAAATCATAATAAAAATATAGCTATACCGAAATCAATAAAAAATATGAACCACATGCATTCCACTTCACAAATGGCAGATACTATCAATATCGCCCTGGTAAAAGATAACCACTCGGTGATCTGAAAAAACCCAATACTTTCCCATATTTCTCCTTCCCTCGCCATTTAGACTACAACATACTATAATCGGGTATGCTATAGTCTCACAGGCTCCGGTCAGCAGGAAGCAGAATGATTCCAAAAGGTCTTGGGGACCCCATTCGCAATTGGAAGGTTATCCAACCATATTATCCCGTATAAGAGAATTAAGGCAATTTTTTTTTTCAGTTGATAATGTATTTATCAACCACCTTACTTATGTTTACATTGTACTTGAGTTTACATATAAATTCGGTTTCGTGGGAATCTACAACATATGGAGTAAGTATTCTAAAATATTTTTTTTCTTTTAAACTTGAACCTTGACTAAATAAAAGTTTCGTTTAATTTATTTTACCATATTTCCAAGACAGCTCACAGAAAGTAACGAAATACATCGCACATCGCTTATTATTTATCCGGCTTGCTTCTAAAGGGGCCAATGTCTTACAGATTTCAAGAGGCCTATGTAGAATTTATTAATTTAAATTTTTAAGAAAAGAAATTTGTGTAAAATACGCCCCCGATATTTGAAATCGAAAAGATAACCCAATTTTGAGGCGATATCCAACAAAAATATACATCGACATTGGCTCTTTTAGATAATGTAATCTTTATAATTTCGCAATAAGTACAAGTAATCCTTTCTAATACGAATCAATTTAACTGAAAAAAACATTATTTTTTTAGGTTGTTATCACAGCGATGGGCATCGTATATAACTTCCTGTATGCCATTATTCCATCTATTGCCGGAGAACTGCTACAGAGAGCTGTAAAAAAGCTAAAAACCACTTTGAGTAAAGGGTGCCTTCACGCAAACCCAGGTAAACATAAATTTTATAACAATTATTGATTTGGATATCAAAGTGCGCGCCTCGACCTGTACAACCCGAGTGACTCAGTGATAAATTGAACAGTAAGCTTCTAGGGCCCTTTTTTGCTCCATAAGGATCATATGAAGTGGTTCAATGGCAGTTGTGCTGATTTGAGCGGTAAACTCCCTGAGCATTTTTTAGAGTTTAAAATAAAATTTCAACATTTTTTAAATTTATAAAAGTCACAAAAAATTTCTAAGATAAAAAAACCACATTTATAGGCATACACTCATTGATTCATCCACATTCAATCACCAAATCATAAATAGAAAAGTAGGCACGTACTCCTCACATTCAAACAGTAAATCATAAATATGAAAGTATGCACACACCCCATGCTTAATCCACATTCAAACATCATAACACACCCCATTTATTTGCCAATTAGTTGCTTGCTTTGGGGAAAAGCTAGTAGAAATTAATACAGCCAACTCAATTCGACAAAGCTGGGGGATCCCCGCCAATCTACATAATGTTATGATATGCTTGAATTATTTTTATAAATTATTGTTCTTTCTATTTTTAGGTAGTCCAGAATATAAGCAGTTCTTAAAATTCAGACAGCTGACTGAAGATAAGCCAATGAGAATGTCAGTGGGCAACATGTTTGACCTGGATTATACGTTTATATCTTCATTTGTTGGGTCTCTCGCATCTTATACAATAATATTACTTCAGATGAGAACTTCATAAATGAGTAATAATTTATTGATTACACAAATTAAAGGAATAAATTTTGATTTGGACCTCTAAATTTATTTTCTTCGTGATGTATAAATAACCTCCATTGCTTTGCCACATTTGTTGCTAGATGCTGTCTCCTCTTTTCTCCAGCAATTTTTTCATAGTGCAAAACTTTTGCTGACAGAGTAAATCTTTGTCATGGAGATGATCACTTCCAGGGATTTTTATATTGAGGTAAACAATTGATACCCCCTATATTTGCTATTATAAAACTATCGCTAACTGAAGGAACATTTTCCGTCAAGTGGAAAACAGCCACAATTACCCCCCATCTTTAAAAATGGCAGTAAAATTGATGTGTTGAACTATTGAACTATCAATTTATTCCAAATTACTGATTCTAAGAAAAGTATTGTCTTAATTGTTTATGATCAATTATGTTCTACCATCCCACCTTCACTCGTCAACTTCAAATCTTGCATTTTTTACAACATTTTTGCACGGTCAAATGGATATCCGACGCCAAGTAGACGCTATTTTACGAATTACTCTAAAGCGTTTGACCCTGTTAATCACTATATTCTTTTACAAAAGTTGTTGGTCTTGGAATTTATGTTGACTTCTATAGATGCATCACAACAAATGTCAGTAATCGGCTCCAAATCATGGTTTCGTAAAGGAAAAAGTCTCTGGTTTTCCTCAGGGGTCGTATCTCGGACCATTCGTATTTAGTATGAATATAAATGACATTTAGGTATGCTTTCAAAATAGTTACTTCGTGTACATGGGTGACATAAAATTTTTAAACCTGTACAATCTTTATCCGATTGTACGGAATTACATAGCAATCTTGATCATTTATGCGAACACTGTAAATCAAACTAATTGATTTAAGTGAGCTTCGTGTACATATTGAATTTTTTTAAATCTCTTCATCTCTCCATACACCTTCTTCGTACTTAATATTCTTTGTAATCACTATTCACGTCAACATTATTAGAAGAATTAATAAACTATAATTTTCATCCCAGATTAAAATAATAAAACATTTTGAGGTCATAAGTAATAGGTATATTAACTATATATAATTTAATTTAGAACCATAAAACTTGTATTAAATTGTACTGTGAATTTCCAAATAAAAAATAAATGGTGCTTCCCCTGTTGAATGTAAGTTCAGATCAGAACTTCATAAATTACCTACTTCCTTATTTGATTTAAACCATTTCTTATCAGGTAAAAAAATGAAAGTGAGTATTTTTCTAAAATTCTGTTCTGATTTAAGATTTTCACTGCCAAAAGTATTTTTGATATTTGTTTTCTGGGATGATATGCCTTGTAGCGCTAAATCCTTCTTTAGCCAACGTTTCGGACAACGTTACAGTGTCCATCATCAAGGCAGATGTGTTATTTGAGGTTGTGGTGAAATGTGAGCTTATGTATAAGGTTTTGATACCGTGTTGCCAACTCCAACCTTCTGAGCTAACATTAACGTATCATTTTTTATTTAAAGTGGTTTTCTTCGTTTAGCTCTAGTGTAGCCGTCAATTACCGGATACCAAGAACTATTGAGCTTAGCTCCATCGTCGCTATTAATGTTTACGGGATTTTTATGAATTTCAATGGCCTCCGTAATCAGCCGTGCTTTATAAGTTTTAGGTCTCCCCAGGACTTCAGGAACAAATCCAAAGTATTGCCCGGTGTCAATCAAATGCTCGATTTATCAGGGTGGCCGAGTTTACAAGCTCTGAAGTGTTCTGAAATCCTTTTGGAGATAGTCCGCTCTGTCTGACCTACATAGACCTTGTCACATCCGGAACAGCTGAGTTTATACACTCCATCTATTTCCAGAGGAAACTTAGTCTTTGCAGACCTCAGTAAGTCCTGTATCTGTGTCGTTGTTCCGAAGACAGTCTTGATACTTTTCTTTCTCAATAACCTTGCAATTCTGTCTGTCTTATTGTGCACATAAGGCAGGAAAGCACAGTTTTTCAACTCTTGTTCAATTTTGTCTTCGTTTGGTGCAGATTTGGCTCTTATAATTTGCCTTGTCTGACCTACTGGGTAACAGTTACGCTCCAGTGCATCGGTCAGCTTCGTAAGTACCGCTCCGATTTTATGTTCTTCACATATTCTGGTCGCTTGGGTCACCAATGTATGGATAAGTACTCTCTTCTGAGCTGGGGTTCGAATCAGCTTGTAAGTACCGATTTTTATGGGTTGGTTTCCTATATACGGTATGCCCTAAGCTACCATCGTGTTTTCGCATCACCTCCACATTTAGAAAAGGCAGGATTTTATCTTCGTTTTTCAGTTCTATTGTGAATTTAATTTTGCTGTGGAGAGAATTAAGATGGTCTAGGAATTTGTTTAGTTTTTCCGTTCCATGAGGCCAAATGGCGAAGACATCGTCGACGTAGCGCTACCATACTTTAGGGACAGCCGAAGCTGTGTCGAGTGCCACTTCTTCAAACTTCTCCATAAAAAGTTGGCTAGTACTGGCGACAACGGACTGCCCATGGCAACTCCCTCCAATTGCTCAAACAGTTCACCCTGAAACGCAAAGTATCCCGTTTTGAGGCAGTGTTCAAAAATTTTGCAAATCTCTTCCTCATATATCTCACTGAGCATTGTTATGGAGTCTTCTAGAGGCACATTTGTGAAAAGGGACACGACGTCAAAGCTGACCAGAATATCTCCTTCCTCAGTCTTAACTTTCTTGAGTTTACTAATCAGATCTGTTGAATCCTTAATCTACGATTCGGTTTTTCCAGTTTTCATTTGCAGTAATCTCGAGAGGTGTTGGGAAAGTTTGTATGTAGGAGCACCAATAGCGCTGACAATCAATCTCACTGGGATTTCCTTTTTATGTATTTTTGGGAGACCGCACAGGGCAGGAGTTCTATAGGCTTTTACAAAAAGCTTAGACCAATCCTCTTTCCTGGTGCTAGAAGCTTTGACTAGTTCCCTTGTCTTTATGTCAATCTTTTTGGTGGGGTTGTTTTTAATCTTCTTATAAGTGCCAGAATCGCACAAGAGGTCTTCCATCTTCTTTATGTAGTCTGCCGTATTAATCACGACAGTTGCATTTCCTTTGTCGGCTGTCAGATCCAAGATTTCCTCATTGGCGCGTAATTCTTTTAGGGCCGCAAACTCTCCTTTCGTGATATTGGGGCGGGGTATTTCAGCCCTTTTCAAAATATGGCAAGTCTCTTGCCGGATGTCCTCTGCTTACACCTCTGACATTTTGTGTACTTTCATCATTGTATGTAGTGCAGTCTCTACACCATATACGATTGATTCCACAGGTATCTTTTTGGGGGGCAACTGCAAAGTTCATCCCCTTTGCCAGCACTGAAGTTGCGTCTGGGCTCAACGCAAGGGTCGAAATGTTGATGACAACTTTATTTTGATCGAGTTGTTTTTGTCAATTTTCCTTTTTGACGAGGACTGCCTTTCATAGATGTGGAGGTGATGCGAAAACACGATGGTAGCCTAGGGCATACCGTATATAGGAAACCAACCCATACGAATCGGTACTTACACGCTGATTCGCACCACCTTTTCTTACAATTTATCAATTGAACAAATAAATATCTGTAATACGATAACTAAGACCCGTTATCATATAGATTATCACAAAGTCAAGGCCGACCAACAAGGTGGAATAAAAATGTGCCGTCACGACCTCATTTTTCTGGATACGCTCATAATTAGCTTTTTTATGCTCCCGCCAACCATACAGCAGGAATTCAAATTCCACGCTTGATTTTTGTACGGGCAACCAAACGCAGTTAGCGAAAAATGTGGGAAGTCAGGATTCAACCGTCATTGACTCAAGATCGAAGAGTTATTTACCGGAGAGAAAACTGCAGTTAAGCGCTCTAAAATGCACTAGGCCCATTGTCCACGTAACCGCACGGCATACGCACGCTTTTTTCAATTGAAGATTGCAAGACGAATGCTTGCATCTTGCGTAGAAACAATAAAATCTGTGTCCACGAAGCGGCAACGTCGGGTCAGCCGCTCGTCATGCGTTCGTAATGCTGTGCGCGCGGCAACATGTCACTACTCGACCGACTCGTCAGACGGACGCTTGCAGTATTTTGTTTTTGTATCAGTGGTCCAACAGTAGAGACTAAATTTTGGTACGTATGTTTAGTCATTCGGTAAAATGATTGAAATACAGAATCATCTTCTGATAACTCTCTGGCAGCAACAAACAATCTACAATTTATATTTCTTTCAATGTATGGATACATCCAGTACTTTCTTCTTCTGTTTCGTCGTCTTCTAATAAAATTGTATGCTATAATCATTCCAAATTTTCACAACAAAAGACGTGTTTTCTCAATTCTAGTTGAAAGAAAACTGAGACGTTTTTTAACGTGACTGACATGAATCAGCGTGGACATAACAAATATGCAAAATATGCCTATCTTTATTTTAGGTTACATGCATCCTACAAAAGGTGACTGTGTGGACAATGTGCCTTAATCGTCCGCCGTTTAAGGCGATGATTAATTCAACTTACGTCTCCTCTATACGTGAATAGAGATACCACCATAAAATTCATCCCAATATTAAACCCTTGAGAGAAACCGCCGTTTTAGTGGTCAAAATCAAAGTATGTTCCTTTAATATTTTTGTTTATGAATTATTACTTATTTATGAAGTTCTGATCTGAATTAATATTATTGTATAAGATGCGAGAGAGCCAACAAATGAACATAGAAACGTATAGTCCAGGTCAAACATATTGCCCACTGACATTCTCATTGGCTTATCTTGAGTCAGCTGTCTGAATTTTAAGAACTGCTTGTATTCTGGACTACCTAAAAGTAGAAAGAACAATAATATTATAAAACATTTCAAACGTGAAATTAAAAATTCTTCATCACTTAGAATAGATCCATTTAAATTTTTTGTGAGAATATAATCAAATATACCGCACAGAGTTTTGGCGGCCAGGCGGAAAGAGCCAACGAGTCAAGAGGCTGACCAAATTGATCGTCGTTCCACCCAAAAGAGTCGTCCCGTCGTGTAATGATTGCTACGCAAGAGTCAGTTTCATTCCCATAAATGAATCACTTCAAAAATGTTGAATTACTAACGTAATATTTGGAAGCGACACCGGGATCTCCCAACTTTGCTTGGATGTGTTGGTTGTACTAAATCTTACTAGCTTTTTGCCCATTGCAGGTTGTTTACCTCTCAATTCAGCACACCTGCCACTGAGCTTCTCCAGTCGCCCTAGTGAATGCGCCCAATATGATCCTTATGGAGCAAAAAAGGCCCTAGGAGCTTACCGTTCAATTTACCTCTATGTCAGTCGGGTAGATTGAGCTTTGATATCCAAATCTTTAATTGATATAAAATTCTTGTTTACCTGGGTTTGCGTGAAGGCACCCTTTACTTAAAGTGGTTTTCAGCTTTTCTACAGCTCTTTGTAGCAGTTCACCGGCAATAGATGGAATAATTGCAAATAAGAAGTGATATGCCATGCCCATTGCTGTAAAAATAAACTAAAAGAATTGATGTTTTTTTCAGTCAAATTGAATCACATCAGAGAGAATCTTCCGAATTCTAAAAGAACCTTTTGATTTCGGGAAAGGTTTTTTAGCTTTTCGGGGGCCAATGCTTAAATACCAAGCTGCCTTGGAAATATGATGAAATAAATTATAAAAAAAACCAAAATAACTTGCATTTAAAGGCCTTAAAAATCTTCCTGCAATCGGAGGTGATTTAGAGTGAGTTAAACTGGTCGTGCAGCAAAGCGCTCGACGGTCAAGATGGCGCCAATACTTTCCAAATATCACTATTTACCCTCGCAGTGATCAAGGAAACAATATAGTGTGCACCCCACCGATATTGCTTCCTATTGTAGGGAGGTGTGTAAGGCCCTTTAGTCAAGGTTCAAGTTTAAAAGAAAAAAAAAATTTAGCATACTTACTTCGAATGTTGTGAATTTCCATGAAACAGGATTTATGTGAAAACTCATGTACATTGTAAACATCAAAAATGTGGCTGATAAATACATTATCATCTAAAAAAATAAGTTAATTTTATTATCTTATATAGGATGTCTAGTAAGTGGATTTGCTATAGTCTCACTGGCTCCCGTTAGTCGGAATCAGTTGGGAAATTTTCAAAAAGGCCAATGATTCGAATATTTTTAACAAACATATTCAATTTTCGGAACAGCCTTGGGTACCTCATTCTCAGTTGAAAGGTTATCCACCACTTACCGGCACTATGTACATAACACGCCAAAAATTTATTTGATTTTATAATGAAAGGGAATTACCGGAAAATGGATAGCATTAATAGAAATGCGACTATTTTCAGATAATTTGTTATAGAGCTGCATCAGTGTATTGATTTCATTTGATATGTTATTTGACTGGAACATGTTAAAGGCTTCCTTTGATTTCTCTGCACATCTTTTTGAAAATACTTTGATTTCAATTGTGATTTTGTCTACGTACAAAATTATAACGTATATCTCCGTAGCAAACTTCTGTATCACCATGTTATTGATTAGAATAGGTATCATTGGCCGAAGCTCAAAAATGGAAAAGTTAAAAACTGTAACACACGCCATTATACAGAATAACATTAATAGAAACGTAAAAGCGTGAAACACCAATATTTTTAAAGAGACTAGTCCTAAAGGTTTGCACAATTGGATGACTTTTAAATGGTTTTCAACTCGGTAAAAATTTATAATCATTTTTACTGCGTTTTCGCCAGATACAAACGATGCCATTATCAACGCTATAAACGCACCTGCCCGTATCGATATATCGAATAGAGAATCCAAAGTGTTTTTTAGTGGATCTTTATTGAATTCATTTGAAAACAGATGCTCATTGGTATATTTATCCGTGTAAATGATACAAAAACAAACCAAAACACATAAAACTTTGCGAAATTTACCGATGCGAGTAATTGTATTCCCATCGAATGTGAATGAGCTTATTCCAAATATAGAATGAAAAATATAAAGTGGTTTAAATATAATTAACATATTTTGGTTCATTTTAATAACTGATTCATCTTCATATGTTTGAAGAAAATCCATCACACTATAAAAAAAAATAAGGTCAAAAATTGTGCTTTTTCTCTAAAGGCAACAATATAACTGTTGTATTATTGAAATGCTTTCAGCACCAACATAAATATTTCAATTTGCTTGTTTTTCGATCGAGTCTAGATATCATTACTTTCCTTTGCCATTAAAATATTATATTATGACAAATTAAATAAACTCAAAGTTCTCAATAAAATTATAAAATTTTCACCAAAAAAAAACATTTAAAAAATTAATTAATCAAATACTGACTTATTGTTAGCTCGTGATGTCACTAATAATCCTTGTTTCTATACATTATATTATTTTTACGATTGACTTTATTTAAAAGCGGTATATGAAGGTTCTATGCACGTTTTTTAAACCAGGCAAAAGGGGGGTTACTTTGCAAAAGGTGAATGTAGTTCTGATTTTTTTTCTGAATTTGTCATACTGATCATGAATTCTGCAAAATTATCAACAGCGGGTATATTCTCGTCATAGAAAAAGGTACCAAGAAGAAGTCTGGCTAAAGTCACATGAACAACCAAGACGTTATTTTATATAAATTAATGACAAGCTTTCGTTATTTTGTTGCAGATTTTCTGAACAAACTACCCTTCAAAGATTCAAGAGTCTTTAGATATTTCATTACCATTGATATGTTGATGATTATTATTGCTCTTTCAATCCTCTTTGACAGAAGGTGTCTTTCCAGATTGTTGGAAGTCTGTTCTTATCACACCGGTATTTATGTCTGGGGCTGAAAATAATGTCCAGAACTATCGTACAATATCTAAATTACCGATTTTCAGTAAGATATTTGAAAAAAATATTCATTCAACAACTATATTACAGAATCCAGTCTGTGATAATTGCGAACCAAGATGCCTTCATGAAAAAAACATCGGTTGTCTCGACCTTGAAGTTTTCGTTGAAAATATTTCTAAATCAATGGATGATCAAATCCAAGTTGACTTAGGACGGGTTGTTTCGGAGAATCTGAACAATTCATCAAATTTCAACGTTCATTTTCGGGTTCTCTGAAAGACTTATTCAAGTTATGTTTTTATATCATTGTAGGCTAGTTACTTGACAAAACTGAAATAAAAACAGAACTTGAAAAAATCTTTCACAGAACTTGAAAATGAAAGTTGAAATTTGATGAATTGTTCAGATTCTCCGAAACAACCCGTCCTTAATCTATAAAGACTTCTCGAAAGCTTTTGATAAAATTGATCACAATCTTCTTTTATACAAACTACTAGCTCTAGGAATTCACGGGGATCTGTATCGATTTCTAGTCTCCTATCTTAATGAGCACGCTCAAAAAGTAATAGTTAATGGCTTCATCTCTGAGATTGTAAATATACCTTCAGGTGTGCCCCAAAAACCTCAACTGAGACCATTGTTGTTTAAAATTTTCATTGTTTTTCGACGAAATTATAAAATGCCTTAACTGTGCAAACGTTCTACTTTTCGCCGATGATATGAAAATATTCCTTTCTACCTATTAATTCTATAATTGATTGCTATAAATTACAAGAAGATCTGTTCAGACTCATTGACTACTGTATCATCAATCATCTCAACATGAACAACTCTAATTACCTTCACTAGAAACAAAATTAAATTCGACCATAACTTCCATATCTCCAGCTAGCGTACTTAAAAAGGTTACACAAATTAGTGACCTAGGTGTTCTGCTTGAAAGTAAGCATCTTTTTAAGTAAATATTGATATGATTGTGAAGAAAGCCTTCAGAATATTAGAATTCTTATTCCGTGTTGGAAAATAATTCAATAATATTCAAACACTTAAAATTTTATATTTTCCTTACGTTCGCAGTCATCTTGAATTTGCTTTTCCCGTATGGAATCCTGAATATAATATTTATATAAAGCGAATTGAAGCCATGCAAAGAAAATTTGTCCATCAATTAAATTTTAAGATAAATATTGGGATAAAATATTGCGATAAACAGCTCGATTGACTATTACGGAATAAAGCCATTTAAAACTAGAACAGACTCCGCAGATATAAATGTCTTCAAAAAATTATCAATGGTTTTATTCTGGAATAAAATTTTTTTTTTTTTTTTTTTAAACTTCCGATTTAGTTGTCCGGGTTAAGTCTTCCCCAAAGGAAAAACTTAACCCTTCCACTCACTTTTCCACAAATGATCAGCTAGTCAATCAACACTATGTAAGTGCATTATATAAGTAAAATAAATACAAAACAATACAAGAACAACAACACGTCAAATCACCAGATATCAAATGGGAAAAAAAATTCACCGTCTCCAGATATTTTCATATCAGAGGGTTCGGCTCGGTAGAACTTCTAACAGGGCCTATAAATCCTACTGATCCCTCAACATAAATATTTAAAAAATCTTTTGTTATCCTACATGTATTCAAAATGACCGACTTTTGCATCTTTATATATAAATTTTTTGATAGATCTAATACGCCTAAATTTTTAATTAGAGAGCTAGGTATAATGCCAGTAGCCGAAATAACGAATGGTAATATTTTTATAGTCTGAGAATGCCAAATTCTTTTTATTTCATTTCCTAAATCTGTGTATTTTCTTATTTTTTCACTAACAAATTTTTGAATATTACAGGAATTTGGAATAGCAACATCAATGATATAAGTTATTTTTTTAATTTTGTCATGTAAAACTATATCGGGTCTATTATGACTAATCGCTCGGTCTGTTAGTATAGTTTTATCATAATATATTTTATAAAATTCGTTTTCTAAAAATGAATTTGGTTCGTATTCATAATATGGTACTACATTACGGCAGTCAATCAAGTTATGTTTAATTACCAAATTTTGGTGAATTATTTTTAAAACTTGATTGTGCCTAAATGTATACTCGGACGGTGCTAATATAGAACATCCCGATATAATATGTTCTATAGTTTCCGGAAAAGCCAAACATTTTCTACACAAATCATCAATTTGATTTGTATCTTTGATTATATGCTTTCTATAATTTTTAGTATTAATGACTCTATCCTGAATTGCAAGCATAAATCCTTCTATTTCTGCGCTCAACTCTCCAATACTCAACCATTTGTTTGACTTAATTTTGTCAACATACGTTTGGTTGAGATAATTGAAGTGTTTTGCGTGTAAAATTTTATTTGACCAGGAATCTAATAATTCCTGGTTGGGATTTATAAAAATGTTGGCATTCTCATCGTATAAATTTAAAGGTGTAATATTTCTATCTGCCTTGCAAATTATTTTGTGCATTTCTGAGCTATGAGCTTTCCTATGGAAAAAAGTTCTTAGCATTTCTACCTGATTATGTTTCAAAGAAGTTATTTTGACTATACCTCTACCTCCTAAATTTCTAGGTAAATTAACTCGTTCTATAGCTGAATTTGGATGATGGCAATTAAACTTTGTTAGCGTAGTTCTAATTAATCTTTCTAAGTTATCTTAATCTGTATTAGACCATTTAATTATGCCAAATGAGTACGTTAATAGAGGTATTGCCCAAGTATTTATTGCTTTTACTAAATTTTTAGCAGATAGATTGCATTTTAAAATTTTCCTGATCCTAGTATGAAATTATTATTATTATTATTATTGATTGTTCTTTACTTTTGTCTGAGATTATTTTTTTAGTCCCAGGCGCGAGAACTAGAGATAAAGCAATTTTTCTTATTTTTAAATGCTCTACTAATAACAGAATAACAGACAAAACCCTTCTATAAGAAATTTTTTTAAATATATCTCAGCTAACATTGAATAATTTTTAATAACATACTGCGTGTTACTATGAAGCCTGTTCAGTTGCATACCATTCATTTTACAAACATTTGTTCAGTTTAGTTGTGGCTATATATTAGTGATTATCTCTATTATTAGTGTAGTGAGGATAATTTGTTTTTTTTATTCTCATTTATTTGTGTTCTTTAGTCTTATTCTATCATTTATCTAATATTAATAATTTTGAATTATTGTATATATTTTAGCCCACGGGTAATGGACCATTTGTTTTTTTTGTTATAATTTGATGTTTATGTGAACATCTGTTATTAGTTTTTATTTGTATTGTTTATAAGCTTATTATGTATAGATGTAAAAAAACAGTTTTTCTAGATAAATAAATGAATGAACTTCTTTGATTATTTGTTATTATTTTTTTGTGAAACGGTATACCTTGCTCCCACCGTTATTTTTCTTGAAGTTCTTCGGACTTGAAGGAAAAGTTATTCCTTGGAGGTCGAAGCCAATTTATTTACAAAATTAAAATACTTGTTAGATTTTTCGCAATTGCTAAGCTATGTTGGATAATTTGTCCTTGATTTCCATTCCAATAGAATTAAACTTGAGATTAAAATTTCCAATTTTCTCGGAGTCTGGAAAACCTTGAAATCCATGAGTTACATATTAAAATTCTTCATTATACAGATGTGTCGTAAAAACAGATAATCTTTGTCCACTGTTCAGATAGTTAAAGGTTATTTCAGAAGGAGCCCCGAAAATTGAACGATTTTTTGAAGTGAAACTTCTTTAGGCGCGTAATGAATTTTCGGGGACGGAGTAAAACCGAGTCACGATCGAAACGAAAATGCGGGTACCCCCACCACCGATTAAAGTTCATTTGATCTAGTCAAAGTTTTGAAGTAACATATAAATGCTTCTTAGCTCATCCCGACAACTGGCGTTGGTGGTGTAATGGTCAGCATAGTTGCCTTCCAAGCAGTTGATCCGAGTTCGATTCTCGGCCATCGCACATTATTTTTTTGTTTTTAACGCCTTTTTCATTCAATATCTTATTTTTTAGTAGGTCAGAACATTTTTTAAAAGAAAATAATATTGCAAAATAATAAAAACACTTATCTCACTGTGATAAAACATTACTCCGCTAGAGCGCGCTTTGCGTTATTGTGTTGGATTAAAATTATTATCTAATCCGTATATTATGATAATTGTATTACATTTATTTAATTAATTTATTTATTTTGATAATATGTAATAATTTTCAAAGTTTTGAAGTAACATATAAATGCTTCTTAGCTCATCCCGACAACTGGCGTTGGTGGTGTAATGGTCAGCATAGTTGCCTTCCAAGCAGTTGATCCGAGTTCGATTCTCGGCCATCGCACATTATTTTTTTGTTTTTAACGCCTTTTTCATTCAATATCTTATTTTTTAGTAGGTCAGAACATTTTTTAAAAGAATATAATATTGCAAAATAATAAAAACACTTATCTCACTGTGATAAAACATTACTCCGCTAGAGCGCGCTTTGCGTTATTGTGTTGGATTAAAATTATTATCTAATCCGTATATTATGATAATTGTATTACATTTATTTAATTAATTTATTTATTTTGATAATATGTAATAATTTACAGAAAAAAAAATTAAAACTATCTCCCTCTGATAAAATATCCGTTCGCTAGAGCGCACTACGCGATCTTGTGTGGGATTCTATTTCTGTACATTGTACATTATTTTTAAAAATATATTATATTGAAGTGAAACTTCTTTAGGCGCGTAATGGATTTTCGATGGACGGAGTAAAACCGAGTCAGGATCGACACGAAAATGCGGGTACCCCCACCACCGCTCACCGTTCACTGTCCCTCTCTCACCATATGCGCTTGTTGAGGTGGGGGAGCCGCTCACGAACGTTCTCTCTCTTCTCTTCTTTCCTCTCTCTCAGACACCAGCGAACTGCGCCACGCCAAGCATCAGCTGCTTGGTTAGTATACTGCGTCGTGAGTGTAATACGAGTGAAATACGTAATTGATTGTGGTTCATACGGTTTAACAAAAGAAGTTTCACTTCTGTCTTGCGTAGGCTTGACACACCCACTTTTTTTTTGTATAATTCACATTTAGTATAATTTATTGCTATCGGTATTCAAAATATTTTTCAGTTAATTATAAATATAAATAATCACATAGATATGCTCTCGGTGGAAGCTTTAGTGAAAATAGTAATAAACAGAAAAGAAAAGCAATCGCACGATGTTAGCCGATTTGCCTGCCCTGTGCTCAGAAATTCTCGTTTATTACAATATAACTAACTAACTAACTAACCATCACGCCGTTTCCCCGCAGGGGTAGGCAGAGAGGACGGACCGCCAAACAACTCGGTCTTGGCACACACTCCTTGCCTCATTCACATTCATACATCGTCTCATACATACTCTTCTATTGTTCTGACTCTTGACATGGCCCGAATCAAGTATCTGATTCACTTGGTCGTGCCATGTCTTCCTCGGGCGTCCCCGACTTCTGCTACCATTCACATTTGCATCGTATATTTTCCTTACACTCCTTTCTTCGCTCGTTATGCAAGCAAATCATTAAAAAGAGATATTTATAAGACATACTGATATTCAATCAAGGTACTGAAATTTAAGAACATGTTTTGAGGCATTTTTGACAGATCTCGTGAAAAAGGGCAAACTTTACGATATTCTCATTAATAAATCGAGTTGCCGAGTAAAGACATAATAGATTTTTTTAGGTAGTTTTACAAGTATATCATCATACATATTTTTCTGTTATTATAATACCAATATTTGATTCTTGCAATGTCGGTCCAGGCCACTGGACATATATCAAACCTGGCTCGGTCGGGCTTGTCGCATGGAGTGGTGGGGAGGTTAGAGCAACCCCACACATTTCATTAAAACGTATGTTATGTAAATTGTACTTGTATCTACATACTAATCTAAAAATGTAATTAAAATAATGTCGAAATTAATACATTTTATTTTCCTTCATTGTTATTGCATGAAAATTTTATTTGCGTGCACGTGTCATTATTTCCTCGAATCTAAATGACAAAATCATTACTTTTTATTAAATGCCTTTATCATTAATAAATCAATTAATTCTAAACCAAGTGATATTGAAGACTTTGGACTCATCCCATTAGTGACAACATGATATTTTAACTGAAAATAGTCATAGTGTTACTTGGGTAAATCATGTGTATCAATCATCAAAGTACAAACATATAAAATAATGATTTTTGCTGCCAGTTACATTAACGCTTTTAAAGAGAAAACATAGTTTTCAATATTGCTTTTGTATTATTTTACAGCGTGATGGATTCTCCTCAATCAATTATTACAAATGACCCCAATATGTTCATTATATTCAAACCACTTTACATATTATACTATGTGTCCGGAATAAGTGCATTCTCTATCGATGGTAAAAAAATCATACCTATTGGTAAACTCCGTAAGGTTTTGTGTATCCTGGCTTGCGTTTGTGTTATTTTCGGGGATCCATATTCAAATGAAAACATGTTTTCAAGTGTTTACACGAAAGATCGATTGAAGAATACTCTAGATTCCCTGAACAATCTCGCGGTTCGTTCGTGCATATTTATAGCGTGGGTTATGGCATCGTTTGTGACAGGCGAAAACTCTGTAAAATTTATTTCAAATTTTTGTGAAGTAGAATACCATTTAATCGTCATCCGAAAGTGCAAACATTTTGATCAATTGTATTTAAAAATATTGTTATTTCACGTCGTCACGATTCTGATGATATTACTCTGTTCAACGCTGTGTATCGTGGTAATGGACTATTCACTTCTTGATCTTTGGCCATTGTTACCCATTTTTATCAATAATTTGGTGATACAGAAGTTTGCTACGGAGATTTACATCATAATATTGTACGTAGACAAAATTACGGTCGAGATCAAAGGATTGATAAAAACATGTACCGAGAAATCAAAGGAAGCTGTTGAAATAATCCAATCAAATAAAATATCCAATGAAACCAATACACTGATGCGGCTCTACAACGAATTATCTGAAAATAGTCGCCTTTCTAATAACATACTAGATTTACCGGTAATATCCAATATTTTATTATTTTTTGTATTTCTTTGGCATTCACTTTGTAACAATTTCTAGACATTTTTTTTTTTCTCTCATTCCAATATTTTAATTAAACTGCTTTTAACTTGTTTACAATTTTTTTATTAAAACACAAATAACTTAGTTTACATCACTTTATTTCGATACAAAATCTCAACATGTTTCATGAACCAAGTTCACATCATCAGGAGCACAAGTATACTGATGATGTGAACTTGGTTCACGAAACATGTTGAGATTTTGTATCGAAATAAAGTGATGTAAACTAAGTTATTTGTGTTTTAATAAAAAATAAATAATGCCATCACAAAGTGAAAAGCAGTTATAAGAAGTTTTCTTCGAAAAATGTTTACAAATAATTGTTTTATATGGTGTGATTTTACATTATCATTTCACTGATTTTATTATGTGTAATGTTCTTTAATTACAAGTACCATTTATAATTCTTGGAATATGGATCGTGTGATTCTCAATGAGTTACTCTTGGGTAATCGGTGATCACAAGTTACTTTATTACAATAAGTTTTACAATAATATCGTTGGAGGGACAATGTCCCGTACTCTAGGGTCTCGGAGTGATTCTCATCGCCGCTGGACGCCTAGTGTCGCCGATGGTCACCGTCGGTTCCGTCCGGAAAGGTTCGGAAACGATCGGTTGTGCGCGCGCCGCTAGTCCCAAGTTGCCAGCCGACAAGTGGCAAATAATAAATAAGGCCAGTACCTACTTTGAAGAAAGTACATTTTGCTTTACTTTTCAGATGATAATGTATTTAACAGCCACATTTGTAATGTTCACAATGTACGTGAGTTTTCATATAAATCCAGTTACATGGGAATATACCGCTGTTGAAGTAAGTACTAAACAATAAATTATCAAACTCTTCCACAAGTTGTCTTATAATAATACCACAAAATAAAATAAAACAATTTATATTGAAAAATATATGAAACACTTTGCTTTAATCATATTTATATGCGAGATGTATCAAAAGGGCTCAGAAAATAACTAGATGGAGGCGTTAGCGCGTATAAACATCTCGTCGAAACGTGTTCTACTATTGCCTATCACGCACTTACTAGGGAGTGTTTATCAGGGCCGGCCCTATGCAGGCGCCATTAGAATAGACCGAGGTGCCAAAACCTAACACCTAACAGTCCTAACACATCGCCTTTGAGATTATTTTTCGTTGGTTTTTGTTTATTTTTCACTGCTTTCATTAACTTTGTACTAATGGATATAATCTTTTCTTTTGTTTTGTTTGCTTATATAATCTTATAATATGTATTTTCTTTCTTCATTGAATAATGTACGATGACTGTCAAAAAAACGTGTAGGTAAATTGTTACATTGTCTATTGTAGTGTTGTATTGTCTATTGTAATATTGTATTGTCTATGCCTATGTCTATGCAATGTCTATGGTATTGTCCGATCTATGTATGAGTTTCCGCATAAAATGTACTAAAATTAAGCGGAGGCAGTGGTGGTGGTAGCGGCAGCAGCCGTGGCGGCAGATTCCTCCTTCAGCCTGTCCTTCTTGAAAGTTCCCATGAAGGAGTTCTTGTCCAGTGGGGTCTGGAAACGTCCGTGACCGAACTTGGATGATGTGTCGATGAACTTCAGGTTGATCTTTTCCAAGGCAGCCTTCTTGGTGTGTACCCTCAAAGACTTTCTGAGAGTGATAACCCTCTTATTGGGTCCCATGCAGCATCCCTTGATCATGATGAAGTCGTTGTTGACTTCTCCATAATGGGGGAATCCTCCCATGGGGGTGATAGACTTCTCGGACAGATCATACTCAGTGGAGGCGTTGTTCTTGATAACCTTTTCATCCTTGGTGTGAATTCCTGCTCCGATACGGTAGATCTTCTTATTCATCTCGGTACGGTGATGGTATCCTTTCTGACCAGCTCTGGCAACAGTGAAGGACACCCTGGAAGGATGCCACGCTCCAATACAAGCCACCTTCCTCAGACCCTTGTGGGTCTTCCTGGGCAGCTTCTTTGTGTGCCAACGGGATGTCACACCTTTGTAACCCTTTCCTTTGGTGATGCCAATGCAGTCAATCATCTCATCGGCAGCAAAGACATTGTTGATGTTGATGGGCTTCTCGAAGTGTTCCTTGGCCCACTTGACCTTATCCTCGATGGATCCACCGTTGAGCTGGATCTCCATGACGTGCGCCTTCTTTTGACGTTGCTTCAACAGCTTCATCTGGGTATGGGCGATCACGCGGACGACAGTGCAGTAACGGACAATTTTCTTGAAGTCCTTTTCGATGGACTTGCGTCCGAGGTCATCCTGCCATTTCTTGCAAGACTTGGTAAAAGCCTTCTTCTTTGACTTGTACCAGTTCTTGTAGAAGTGTCTGCGGCAGTCCTCAGACATATGCTCAGCCCACACGGTGCAAAGGGACCTGAGGCCATGGGGGGTCTCAATGTACCCTGTTACTCCCACCACCACCATGGGAGGGGTCTCCAGAATGGTGACCGCCTCGACAATCTCCTTCTTGTTGATCTTGGATCCAGGTCTGTCAGCTTCTCTGACCACATGGGTCATGCCAGCTTTGTAGCCAATGAAGGCGGTAAGATGCACGGGTTTGGAAGGGTCATCCTTGGGGAATGCCTTCACCTTACCACGATGACGACGGGACCGCTTCTTGGGGTAGAATCCCATCGAACCATGCCGAGGCGCCGAAAACTTACGATGAGACATGTTGGCGGAAGCGGAGAAATGACCCTTAATCAGCACCTTTCCCTCGGCTCCCCGTAATTGCAAATATAACCCCGCCAAATAATAGGCGAGAGATTGCAGCACTGACGGAATATAAGGCGCTGCAAAAAAGTGCAATACCTTTGCACGATGATGTCGTCTCTCTCTGCAAGTCGCTTGAAGTCCCGAAAATCTTTCTCGGTGGAAGGAGAAGAGCTCCTCCGATTAGCTCTCACTCCAGAATATATGTGGAAACTTGAGTGGCAATCGGCCGACATGAGAAATGCCCATCCTACCGAGAGACAGTCTGGATTCTGACTGCGTCGTAAACTCTGGTCCACCATCAATAGGATTAAGTTCTCTCACAGCCACTGTACCCACATGATGCACAGGTGGGGCCATAAAGAGTCGGTAATGGGTGAATGCGGTGCGGTGCAGACTACCGAACATGTGGTCAAAGAATGCCCGCTGCATTCATTCCCCGGTGGGATTGATGATGTCCACGGAGCGACGCCTGAGGCCCTAGACTGGCTCAGAGATCTAGATTTCCCCCTCTTACCCCCCACTATACGAAAGATGAACTGAATTCTAAATAAATAATTTATTATTTGCCACAGAAGAAATATTATTAAAATTTCTGTGAAATGCTACTGAATACTGGAAGATTATATGTTATTTCTATCATGCGTTTGTAAAATATTGATTTTACTTTCAGTAATAAGCAGTTACATAGACAAGACTTAACAATGTAACTTATCAAAAACTAGTCCGTTACTTTATTTTCGATTCGACCCATGTTTCTTTAATTATAATATAATGTAGAAATTTAAATTTATATTCTATATTATTAAGAAAGACACACATTTACGGGTTACGAATAACCTGACCAATGAAATGAAATGCAAATACTATGTCAAACTTCGACCAACTTCGTGAACGGCTTTATTAATATTTACTTAATTATCTGAATTTATAGATTTTCTTAGCAACGATTGGAATGGCAAATAACTTTTTGATTTCGATTATTCCATCTATTATTGGAGAACTGCTACAGAGAGCTACGGAAAAGCTCAAAATCACTTTATGTAAAGGATGCCTTAAAATCGGAATGAACGCAGGTAAACATTAGTGTTATAACATTATGTATATTTGCAATAAAAAATATATAGTCCTGAATTGCTTTCCGTCATTGGTTTAAATCGGGGGTGGGGAACCAGCGGTCTGCGAAGTTTTTTTGTGCTGACCACAAAAAAATATTTTTATTTTTACTTTTTGGAATAACGTAATGAGTATACTTTTAATGTACTAAATGTTATATATAATTATTGGAGATAATAGCTATTCTCAAAAAGAAATTTGAAACAAAAAATCTTAAACATTATCTTCAATAATTAATTTATGTGATTTTTTTCAGTTCAGCGATCAAAAGATTTGTTGACAAGAAATATTATTTGCGTTTTTTAAAAATATTTTTTCTTTTTCCTTCTAGGCAATCCAGAATATAAGCAATTTTTAAAATTCAGACAGCTCACTCAAGACAAGCCAATGAGAATGACGGTGGGCAATATGTTTGACCTGAACCATACATTTATATTTTCGTTTGTTGCAGCCCTCACTTCATATACAATAATATTAACTCAGATGAGAACTTCATAAATTATGTAATAATTAATTGAGAAATGGAAACAATTAAATACCCACATTGATTTAACCCCTGGAGTGCCGACCTCCTGCGACTTTATACGTACGATCTTAGTGTGCCGGGGTGAAATGCAAATCGCCCGCTGAGCGCCGACTGACATTATTTTCGTAATAACTTATCTGTTTTTTGCCAAATTATGTCTTTGTAAATTTTACCATCTTACCAGATAATTTTATTGAACATTTATAAATATATTTTGATGACTTTTGTGTTTTTCACAGGACATTTTAATGTTTTTCTCGAATGGCGTGAAAAATGAATATAATAAATAAATACGAAATTATTATTGGTTTTTATTATATTTATATTTAACATGAATAATATGAGACTTTACTGTAAATAAATCCAGTATTATTGCATAGAACATGGAAAATATTTCAAATTATTCACTTTCACAAAATTAATTAATTTATAAATTTGTACTTGACGAAACTAGAGTCTAGAATAATATTATGGAATTATAAATTAATATTCACATATAAAATCAATGGCGTAGAACTTAAAAGATGTACATAGTGAAGTAAGCGATTTTGGGAATAGTATTGGATTCCGGAAAATATTCTCCACTCACACGTCAATTATATCTGTGTTAGGGCCTACGATCTTGTAAGATTCATCATAAGAGTGAATAAGCCTTTCAGATCACCAATTTTAATTACATCTGTGCCAGGGCTTACAAACTTGTAGGATTCATCATAAGAGAAGCCTTTCAGATCACCAATTTCAATTACATCTGTGCCAGGACTTACAAACTTGTAGGATTCATCATAAGAGAAACCTTTCAGATCACCAAATATAATTCTATCTGTGTCAGGGCCTACAAACTTGTAGGATTCATCATAAGAGTGACAAAGCTTTTCAGACCACCAAATTTAATTATATCTGTGACAGGGCTTACAAACTTGTAGGATTCATCATAAGAGTGACAAAGTCTTCCAAATCACCAAATATAATTATATCTGTGTCAGGGCCTACAAACTTGTAGGATTCATCATAAGAGTGACAAAGCTTTTCAGACCACCAAATTTAATTATATCGGTGACAGGTCTTACAAACTTGTAGGATTCATCATAAGAGTGACAAAGCCTTCCAAATCACCAAATATAATTATATCTGTGTCAGGGTCTACAAACTTATAGGATTCATCATAAGAGAAGCCTTTCAGATCACCAAATATAATTGTATATGTGTCAGGGCCTATGAAATTGTAGAAAAAGTCAATAGATGTCGCACATTAAAAATAAAAAAAAACGATATATTTATCCAAGAAACTGTCCAGATTGCATTTAGTTCGTGTTGAATGTTGCGATCATACACAATAAAATTAAAAACATGTCCAGTGAGAAAATGATGATAATGTTGGAATTTCTTTTTCGAGGAATGATACAGTTAAATATGACCGAATGAGATAGGATCCCATTTTAGAATTTGGATCGGTGATTTGGAACCCAACAATAAATTTACATGGGATAAACAAGTGGCTAAAATACGTGAACAGCTCTGATCTGTATCGACTGATTTCTATTAATTAAAATTTGTCTTGCCCCATTGCATTCTTAAACTGATATACATTTAACCATTAAATGGATAACCAACAAAATTCCTTTTCTGATTTTTCTGTTTCAGATTTTCGTTTAAAAAATCACTAATATTGTCTTCAATATTTAAAAATTTACACTGTTTACTTTCGCGTTATTTAAAGGAAGTTTATTGGTAAAAATAAATAATACTAAAGCAGACATACCCATTTATACGTGTTGGCATAACCAAGTATTAATACATTTAGACATACGTATATTACACTTATAATAACTTATATAAATTTACCTTTTTTACAATTCAGAAAATATATCTTTTATTGTGTATTAAATATTAAAAAGTATTTATATGGACATTGGATGATACAGGTAAGCTTTTGTGTGAAAGCTTTGTTGGACTACCTATTTATAATTGTAATCACTAAATAATATTAATTTAATTTAATATTTTGTACAATAAAATAAAATAAATTAAAATTTTGCTTGTTTTTTTTTCAAAATAAAGTATACAAAAACACACTTTTTATTACTTTATTGTTTATACCAAATTAAGTGCATTTCTATATGCAAAAACAAATTTTATTCAATTTACAAAAAATCATGCAGTTTAGGGTTATGAATTACCAAAACACATCTGCTTAATTATGTTATTTTGTAATATCTAAGGAATTGGTGGAGATCTCATTTGAAAAAATATAACCGTATATGACATTAAAGAAGCAATAAACGAAAATATAAATGTGTGGTCCAGGTCCAATAAATTACACACTGTCATTCTCATCGGCTGGTCCTGAGTCAGCTGTCTAAATTTTAAGAACTGCTTATATTCCCGAGTACCTAAAAATATAATATTATTATGTTAAAGTCTTTGTTTATCATAAATTTATAAAAGGCGTCCAATGGGCCGTACCGGGCAAAGTTGCAAAAGGCAAGTGCAGAGGATGTTGTTAACCTTGTCGAAGCAATGGGTCCCCTACTCTAAAAGTGACAGGATGTGTTTCTTAACAGGTTAAAGATAAGCCTCGCGAAAGCACGAGTTGATTCGGGGTAATAAATTACCTTTTTTATTATATTTATTTCTTGCTAGAAAAATCCCGATGACAAAACTCATTGTAAGACAAGAGGAACTTACAATACATAGGTGGGAGTTAATAGGTACAATTTTACAGTGGTATTTTGATTTCAAAATTATAAGTTTTACATATGAAACGGTACAAAAACAGAAAAATGTCATAATTATATGTGTCACATACAAAACAGTAAACAAATAGTAAGGAAAAAGTGGTTAAGTAGAACAAACAAGAAGAAACAAAAAAGGAAGCAGACTGGGATATACACATAAGTACAGAGCCAAGGTAGGAATTGAAAAGAAAGTACCTACCCACTAATACATAGATTATGCTCGATTACAAATACAGGGGGTAGAAAAGGAGAGAGAAAGAAACATAACAAAGTACAGCAGGACAAGAGTTATGTATTTTCGATCTTATATATTTTTGAAAACCATTCTTTTAAAGCTTTACTTTGAGTTTTTGGAGTATGCAGGCTGTATTTTTTTTATATGTATCTGGAATAGAGTTACATAGTGTGTAGGCAATATAGTTAAGAGATTTTATTCCAAATTTAGTAGTGTGTGTTAGAGGTATGCGGATTTTATTTATTCCGAGTATTGTGGTTGTGGATATCTTGATTGTAAAGTAGCTTGATGTTAGTGTGGGTTGATTGTTGGGTAATTAGTAGTATGGTGGTCGTGGTTTCATGTTTGGGAAGGATTGTGATTGGAAGAATACCGGAAATTGAATAGACCTTGACATGTGTGTCCCATGGAAGACCAAGAATATTTCTGAGAGCTCGGTTTTGGACCACACATGGTCAGCTATCAGATGCTTTGAGGCAAAGCCCCAAATACATCAGAGATAGGATAGTTGTGAATGTACCATGGCATAATACACCAAAATTAGCATATGAATGGGTAGAAATCCTTTAAGTCTGTATAGTACACCAGTTATCGGGGACATTTTAAAGATCCAAATCCTCCATTGAGATCCAAGAACCGGGTGATATTTCTTTCACTTTTTTGATATTGTTGTTCACCTGGGTTTGTGTTAAGGCATCCTTTGCTTAAACCAATTGTCAGCTTCTCTACTGCTCCCTTTACAATCTCACCAAAGACAAATGGAATTATTGCATACAAAAAGTTATGCATCATGCCAATTGTCATGAAAACAACCTAGAAATAATAAAATTAAGTTCCTTTGAATCGAACACCTTTAATAAGTAATACATTTTGGCTCTTTTGTTTTATGAATAAAGCCGATGATGATTTTTTCGGTCCATTTGATTTTGAATGATTTCAGTAGGTACTTAAGCATTTCTTGTAAACTATAAAAAAACCGTTGTAATATTCTCCGTCTTTTTGCCATTCTTTTATTATTTGTTTAAAACAATATAAAATTTTCTTCTCTCTTGGCTATGACCGATATTTAATTTTTTTTTCTCTAAGGCTTTGCATATGTGTTCGCAGGGATGGAAAATTCCTCCCCTACAACACATAAAGCTCCATGAAAATTGGACCCTTAATTTTTTTGATATCTACAGAAAGCTACTTAAAGCTCTCTTGTACTATATATCTTTATAGACATATGTACTTAACTAATTAATACGTTATTTACGAACTTGAACGCAAATATTTTCGTATTTATATTGTAATTAAATTCCATCAAACGTTGTGTAATTTTTTTGATTTATGATATAGGATTTTAATTACTTTCATTTTAAGTCCAGAGACTTATTTAAAATTTTACACTTAGAGATTTTTCACTGTTAATTTTTACCAAGAAACGTAGTACTGCGGCGTATTCACCTTTTCAAAAAACCTCGACTGACCGTCCCAAAACTGGTGTGCACCGTATTTTATACCCCTCTCAGGTTCCAAAAGACGTATCTGAATTTCCTTTGATAATCAATTCTATCTTTTATCAACTCGTAAATCCGATCACACCTGCCCCTAATTTCAATTGTGCCTACATACGATCTTCTGTTGTCCGGCTCTGGGCGGCGGTTAGTTTTTATCTCACGACTCTAACTCGATAGGGTCCGAATCGGGTAAGCCTGCGTTCCTTGCCCCAGCTTCCTTTGTTCCATGGTTCATACAAAATGTAGTTAAAATATCATGATTCTGTGTTCCTTTTTTTTCTCAATTTGCGATAGGTCCGTCCTCAGTAACATATATATAGATCTCAATTTTATGCATCTCGTGCAAAAAATGCTTAAATCCATGTCGAAATCTTTACTATGCAGTTTTGAATTTCAATTTGTCAAAATTCTACTTAATTTTATTGTCACCTATGTGAGCTTTTCCATTTTCACCAGTACTTTCTCTCTTTATGTCGCAGACTTGAGTTTTCCCTTTTTCTTCTTGAATTTTCTTTATTCAGACGTTTTTCTACACAAATTTCTTCTTTATTCTTATGTTATTTCTCATAATTCTATAACTAATTATATTCCGAGCCGTATTTATTAATTTCACGGATAACTTAGAATTGTATCGCTTTTCTCCACTTGGATCATTCCTTATCTCCGTTCTCTACCCTTTCTTTTATCTTTTCTCCACTTTTTCCGAAGTGTGTTCTCTCCAGGAAAATTTCATAATTCATTTATTATTAATTAATATATAATTTTCCACACTTCTATGGGAGATATACCTAATTTGACTCTGGGATATCCGTCACTTTTATTATCTTACTCGATCTCCGCCCCATTTGCTATCTTTTTCATACAAAATATCACATAAAACATACGCATTGACATCTGTTTACGTTTCCGATTTTGGTACTACACTCGTAAATTTCATTTAATTTCAAACCTATTAATTTTAATATCTTTTGCTTTATATAAACATATCATAAGCCTTACGTTAAACTTAATCGCTTTTCTAATGGATTATCACCTTAACGTAAACAAAAATCATGTTCGAATTTCGATTGTTTATCCTCTAAAATACACATGAGACTGTCAACCTTTTATCTCATATCACTTCGTCTGCAGTCTTGTGTAACTCTAATATCTATCTACCCTGATAATCATGTAAAATGCCTACGTTTCCTGAATTTAATCTATCGCTATATGTTTAGCTTTATTGCCTTCCTATGGTACCCTATTTTCATGTCCGTAGGACCTTTGTAGCAGCTCAAAATCTCTGTATTTTCCCTCCGTTCAATCGCTGCACTTTTCTAAAATGTCTATTTTTTCGCGAGATTTTCATTCAAAATTGATTTACCAATATGTCCGCTTCATCTTAAATTGATAACGATTAGTTTCCATTGTTTCCAACACTCTCACCCTTCTTTAGTACGATTTTTATCGAACTTGACACCCTATCTCTATCATAAATAATTGCACTACAGTTGAAAATTCTGCCAGCAACTTTCCTTCGTTTTACCGTCCTTCTTTTATACTATCACGTTTATAATTTTTCCATTGCATTTTTGCGTGTGTGTTTTTCAACTTGTAAAAACTTCAAAGCACTCGATTTCTATGGTTCGCTATCTCATAAATGTATCGGTTTTTCTTAACATTCCCAGGACTTGTGCTCTTGAACGTCGATGTTTACTCTATAGTGCGTTTACCTCTAATTTTTGTGGGAACGAAGAAGCCATTACTTATCTTTTTTTATCGCCGGGTCCAAAGTTCATTTCTTTGTCTTCCGTAGACACACGCCTTTCCGTTCACTGATTGGTTACTCAACATTTTATAGCTTTTTGTTCAGATCTATTGGTTGACAAAATTCAATGTTTATTTTTAGGCCTAGACAAGGGGAATCTTTTCTCGCCCTAGACGATTTTACGACCTCTGTGCTTTCGTCCTAGAACCTCGATATAATTCCAACTATTACAGGTGCCTACTGCAAACAAACTGAATCAATTTTAAATCAACAGATGTCGCTAGAATGACGGTTTTCATAAATAATTTGCATATTTTTAGCAGCTATGGTTTATCTGTTTTTCACTGTGATTTAAGCCTTTCATCACACCGTTTGGTTTGAACTGTCAAATACATTTTCTCAGATGGATAACTTTGTCACAGCGTTTGTATTGGTATTAGTTAAAGATTATCATGTAATATAAATTGTTTATCTTAAATTCTTAATAATAAATTTATCGTTAGAATTATAACCGTAAAAAATATTATTTATTAACGCCTTACTGGGCTTTTACATAAAAATCATAAAATAAATTTAAAACAACAGCATAACATAAATAAAAAAGATTTAAAAAATAAAGCATAAAATACAATAGACTTATTAGACACCAACTAGTAGCTTATTTGAAAACGATATTTTCACTATACACAATTCAAGGAAATGTTGAATGAGTTAGATATTTTATTATGTAAGCAATTTATTTACTTCCATACTTTATTTTTAATCTACAAATAATAAATGGCCATACATCGCACATACGTGAAATTTATATGTGAGTAATATTTAATTATAAAAGATATTGTCAATAATTTAGCATATTAAGCCTAAATTACGATTACCTACTATTACCCTAATAAGGAATTGAGTGAAAAATATTTAGACTTTTAAAGAGTATGGTTATATAGATCAACAAATACTGATTCGGAATATATACGTGAAACCTCTATCTATCGGTTTTAAAGGGACCTTTTGAAATAAACGATGAATGTTGGAAAACAATTAATGTGGGATTAAGAGTACAAAACACAAGGAGATACGATCCAGTAAAGATACCGTCCTCCCAATCCGCATAACTATTGGTAGATTAAAATTATAAAAAGAAAACAAGTTTTAGATCTAAATAAATGTATTTATTTAAAAAAATGCAAAGCTAAACAGAACCAATTTTTTTTTTAAAGTTTATTAAATTTTAAATACATAATCTTTCATCGACATTTGTTTTTTTTACTGTTTTATTTCCGCAAGTCAACAGTATATTTTCGACTTTGCAAATGATATTCTTTTCGGCATCAGATAATGAGTGTGCGTAGTAGAAAGTTTTCAATCTTTCAAAGAGTGTGCATGCTTCTGAGAATGAAGGTACAGGCAGCGGCTCCTGTTCATCAATATCCACCTCTTTTGTTGTCTCCGTCAATCTTGCGTCACACAAGCTTTCGATAGTTTCTATCCCACACGTTGGAATATTGTCGTCGAAAGTAACAAAATTGTTAAAATTTTTCTGAATATCTAATCTAAGCCAATCATCTTCAGAAACCTCAACGTTTTCTAGTTGTTCATCTAAAGATTCTGACACTCTATTGTAACCGCATTTTTTGAAACAGGGTACAACTGTTGTCAGTTTGACCTGACGTCAAGCAGTCAATGTGAAATGCAACGCTTGTAGAATGTCAATCTTTAAAGTTGCCTTATTTATTGAAGTGCCCGAATCCATCAAATACACAGGCTTCCGCACAAGTTGTTTCCGATAAAATCCTTTGAAACATTTGATAATTTCCATATCTAATGGTTGCAAAACGCTCGTACAGTTTGCAGGATAAAAAACAACTTTTACATTCTTCAAAAATGTCGTCACAGTTGGGTGCGTTGCACAGTTGTCTATGAACAATAAAATGTTTGTGGTCATCCATGCCTTTTTGTTCGCGTAATATTTTACTGGTAAAGTTTTTGTGTTTTTAAAACACATAGACTTTAACGATTTGCCGATAACGAGTGGCTCGCGCTTTGTGGCGTCACTTCCATCACTGTTAACGCGAAATAACACAGAGATCCTCTCTTTCGACCCCTTACCACCGTGGCAGGACTCGCCTTTTATCGTGAGTCCTGTTTCATCAGCATTGTAAATATTCCGAGGCTCGTAATTTTCCAACAGTTTTGGAAGCTCATTTATCCATAGCGAAGTTCTTTTCAGATCTACGGATGCAGACTCTCCTGTGAGCTTCTTGTACACAAGACCGTGGCGATCTTTAAAACGACTTATCTACCCGTTCGATGCTGCAAAATCGTTAATGCCGAGTCTCTCCGCAATTTGTTTGGCCTTCTCTCGAACAATGCTCCCATCAATCGGAATGTTAACGTCACGAGATTGTTGGTACCAAGAGAAAAGAATTTTCTCCAGTTCGCTTAACTTTGATTCTTTACTGGTTTTTCTAATTTTCGAAGAATTTCCGCACTTTTGAATTTGCTCCCGAATTCAGTTTTTTTTTCAAGAAAATAGAATTTAACGTGGACGCCGTGATTCCTAAACGCTTGGCTATATCGACGCGTTTTTCAGCGGGGTTTTTCCCACCTCTTCGATAATTTTCAATCTTTCTTGAAGAGTACGTACTTTTTTCATCGAACGGCTCATTTCGAAGATAGTTTAAAAGCTCAAAAAGGATAACTGCACACACTCCACTAAGGCGAAAAACTGTTATTCTTTCTCTTTCTCTCTCAAAAGTTTCTCGCATCGTAACGAGTGCCGTCTGGCGCCGTTTAAACACAGACAAAATATACCAAATACGTGACGTAATTCCTACAATAAATGCGGTAAAATAGTGGACATAGAAACGATCGATGCGATCTATTTTTGTATGAAATGAATTCGGACTAGAAGAAATAAACGATACATCCGGGAAAAAGATTATTCGAGGAACGATAGATAGAGGTTTCACATACATATTTTTAATCTTAAAATAAATTAATCGTTCTAAAAAATGGATAAACGGCCATAATATAATAACAAGAATTACAAGACAGAACAGAATTTTGCTTATCACATCTCTTCATTGCGGTACACCATTTTTTACGAAGAACAGAATTCCTGAGAACTGCAATAAATTGCTTATCGGGTGTAGTGATGCCTGTATTCTTACACATCTGCACGATGCAATAATAATGCGTATGATATCCAGACATTTTTGGAGGTTTTGTAGAAAATACGATAACACGCAACTGACGGCAAACCGGCTAACGAAGACAGTTGAACAGCTATCAGCTAGGTCGGCAAGGACCAAGGGCAACAATAAGAGAAAATCTAACGTCAAAAATTAATTTTCCTATGAAATCTTGACGTCATTTTTTTTAAATACTCTAGATTTAGTTAGACGGTTAACATTGATAAATTTTTTTTCTGAAATTCCTTATTGAAGAATTAAAAAAAAAATCCATACAAAATGCTCTGTCATGCACCGCTCAAGATGTCCATATGACGTCACGTACACCCCGCCTCTTACCGCTCGGATTCCGGTCGTTTTGGCGGGTTTTAAAAAATTCAAACTTGGGGAATTAATTTGACTATGAAAACGATGTCCGAAAAAACAGTATTAAAGCTTGAATGTGGGCATTGATAAAAAAATTATAAAAAAACTCAACTATTGATTTTATTTATAAGAAAGCCAAATTCGAAATTAATAAAGCTTCAATAATTATTTTGAATGTTTTCGATTTGTAAGCAATGAATTATATTCTAATTGACTTCTCACCAGATATGGTTCAACGATAAATCCTAAACGTATAAAAAGTAATATTTATAATTTTTTTTAGGTTATTAGCGTATTTAGCGTATTTAAACGCGATTCTGAGAATAAATTCACGCATTTGTGGTGGTAATATATGTGATTCAAGAAGTGTAATTTGAAGTAAAAAATAACGCCAAGGTCTTCAAATTCGTAGACCCTTTTAAGATTGATATTATTAATTGATTAGTCGATAATAGGTAGATTATTTTTTATGTGGAAACTGATTGTTTGGTATTTGTCCACATTTAGATTTAATTTGTTCACGAGGCACCATTTGTAAGGCTAATTTAAGTTCATTTGTAGAATCTTCTAGCACAAGACTCCCGCGCAAGAGCCTCCCGATATGCACAGAACCATGTTTTACCTACTGACACAGCATCTGGCTGTCTTGACCTAGCCAAAACGGTGACATGAGCAAGACAGATTACACTCTTAACGTCAAATTACGTGTTAGAGCAGTGCAGAAATATAACTCATCCTGCACATTATCGAACCGCCTTGACGGCGAGTGAATTTTCCATCAATTTGATCATGCGTAATCCATTGCGCATGGAACGTATTTGCTTAGAAATACTAATGTACAATGTTAGCGCTACGACATTCACACATTGGAACTCGTGCGCGGTGAATTCAAACGGTTTCGCTATATTTTCAACGGTGAATTGCGCCTCCTTTACTCTCGAGATGATTTTGGGAACGCTGACGTAGCAGTATTATCCAATCAATTATTTTACAAATATAATTTAGTACAGCGCCCTTGAGGTGTTTTTGCACAAAAACGGCGCTATACAAGTCATTCAAGTATTATTATTATTTTTTATTTTTTTATTTATTTTATTTTATTTTTATTTATTAAAAGTATACAATACAGAATATAGTATATTATATAAAGCATTGTACTCCCAGGAGTTAATAAACTCATTATAGATATAATAAATTGCATTAGGTACAAATTTTCATTCATTTGTTCCACCTAAATTACACACTAGGTACATTTTAAAAGTAAAATGCACTGCTAGCAATTTCAGAAACGGGCCGCCTCTGGTTAGTATTTATTATTTTGGACTACTTACAGCATTTATTGTAAAACTTCGTGAATCCGGTTGTATGAATAAACTCATATACAGTGTAATCAACCAAAATGTGGTGATTAAATACATTATCATCTAAAAAAATACTTGTGATATTAATTATAATTATTTAATGTTGTTTTATGTCATACAAAAATAAAGAAAAATTATACAGAAGTCAGGAATTACCGGTAAAGATGTTATACTACTGGAAATATTACTATTTTCAACTAAAATGTTATAAAGTTCTGTCAGAGCTTTGGTTTCAATTGATATTTCATTTGCTTGGAGGTTATAAACTGATTCCTTCCATTTTTCCTTACAAATTTTTGAGAAGTCATTGATTTTACTTGTTATTACGTCTATGTACATTTTAATGATGTAAATTTCTAAAGCATACTTCTGCATTACCAAATTACATATCATAATCCGAAAAAATAGCAAATCTTCAAGCAATGAATACTCCATTACGAATTTTCCATATATTGCATAGATGGTAACCGCCAGAATTGTTATGCCATGAAACAATAATATTTTTACGTACAACGGTTCTAATGGTTTCCACTTTTGAAGTACTTTTAAATGATTTTCGACTTTACAAAAATTTAAAATCATTTTTATTGTGTCTTTGCTAGTCACGAACGAAGACATTATCCATGATAGCAGTAGACATAATCTTGCTGATATATCGCACAGGAAATCCAAAATATTTTTTAATCGATCATTGTAATTTTTTTTATAAAACAAAAGATCATTTGAAAATGGAACTTCAACGATGATTACAGCGCAAGCCAGAATACAAAAAACCTTGTGAATATTACCGACAGGAATAATTCTACCCTTTTCGAACTTGATTGAATTAAGTCCTAAAATACCGTATAAAATATGAAGTGGTTTAAATATTATAAAAAACGCGTTGATCCTTTTAGAATCAATTGAATGGTGTGTTAATTGAACAGAAAACATGACGCTCTAGGTACATGAAAACAATGAACGTATGGAACCTTAGGTGGTCATTAAAATATATTTGGTGGGAACAAATGATCTATTTGAGCTGATAACCAAATAGACTTATAATTAAAATGTTTTCCATTGTATCCAAATAATCTAGGTGGGGCTAGAAGTAAAAAAAGATGATTTATTTAAGTATATTTGTGAAGAAGTAAATAATTACAAATTTTATTGGTTTGTTATAGAATTATTACACATATTTTATTACCTACGTAATTTTACTTAATTTCTCTTACGTTATTACTCCTATCAGGACAAATAATGTAACATAAAGATAGTGTATCGAACATCATATCATACAACTAGATTAAGTTGTTGCCACCCACTGTGTCAATAACTAGAAGTAAACACCTGCAAGTTTGATGACCCCCTTTTTCCAAATCGTAATATTTACCAGTTTAAAAATGCATCAATCTGTTACCAGGCGGCAAAAAAGACAAAAACAGTTTGAGGCTGGCCGATTCCTGCTAACTACCAATTGAACTGGCCACTTCTGTAGCAGTCGCCTACGCTATTTGCTGTATCGTATGGCGCGATGATGCACAATGTGCTACAATCTGAAATTATCGCTGAAAGAATTCCGATTGTCTCAGTTTTCTATCTGTGTATTAAAACCCAGTTGTATTGAAATACTTAATATTTCTTGTGAATTAGTTTGGCTGTAAAAAATAGGAAGTACCTATAAGCTACACCCCTTTGTACGTTCCGTATACCAAAACAACACTTGTAATTAAAATGTGAATTTTGATTTGAATTGTTTTTCTTTTATGATGGTTTATATAGAAAACCTCACGGTGTTTTACTTAAATCATTACCCAGGTTGAGGGCTGATGTGTGCCGGTGCTTATTATGTACAGTCTTTTCTTGTGCAGGCAAACACGTCCCGTACAGATAGGCTTTATGATTTTTTGGGAAACAAAGACGCCAACATAACCTATCGAGATTTGAAATAAAACACTTTCATTCTGTTCAATAAATATGCCCCAATAACACCAAAAACACGAAAAGTTCGAAAGTCTAACGCCTGGTTTGAGCCGTGAAAAATGGCTTTTAAAGTTCTAACCCAAGTCTCAAATTAGCGCCCATAAAAATAATTATATTTCAAAAAACAACACTTTTTTCAGATTTAAGGACTGATTTCGGTTTGGATCATGATTCTGATCACGATTCCAAAATTTCAGCCGGTATAGAAACAATTAATATGTTTTCTGTTGAATCAAAAAAATCTAGGTGGGCCTAGAAATAAAACAATATGATTTATTTAACTAATTTAATTGGTCTGTTATAGAATTATTACAAATATTTTATTACCTATTTATTTTTACTGAATTTCTCGTACATTATTACTCCTATCGGAACAAATAATTTTAAATAAAGATAGGCTTTATGAATTTTTGGGAAACAAAGGCGCCAAGATAAATTATCGAGACTTATAATAAAACACTGTCATTTCTGTTAAATAAATATGCCCCAATCATATCAAAAACGATGTTTGACGATGAATGCCAAAACCAAAAGAGACTTATGCTGAAATTAGAGAGGTCCTATAGAAAAAAACTCGTCTGTAACTTAAAGAGACGAGTAGATCCTTGCTCAAAAACAGTATACGAGTAAAATAAATTCCAAAACATTGGAGTATTTGAAATAAAAGATTGAGCGAACTAATCTCTGGAATTCAATAAAGACTGTAATTTCCGAAGTTACTGTTGTAACGAAGATAGATAGTACCCCGAATACGTTCTTAAATATTTTTCGGGAAAAAAAATCATCCATTCGTGCCTCCACATCCCATGCCCTTCCACCAATATTCACTGTTAATTCTAAAGGAATTTTCTTCTTCCTTCAAACCCGCAACGCTGGAAGAAGTCAAACAATTAATTTCACTGAACTAGGAAATAACCAACATGGTTATTTCCTAGTTCACGTTTTTAATAAATCACTCAGCACGGGTGACTTTCTTGAACCACTCAAGTCAGGTGTAGTTACACCAATAATGGAAAAGTCACAACTAGACGACGATAACTTAGGTAATTGTCGACCCGTTTCAAACTTACCTTTTCAATGGATCTTTTCTAAGTGATTACGAAATTTTCCTTCTATTCTCACTTCCATCAATAAAAGTCCCATGACTAGAAATTTTCCTTCCATTCTCAATTCCATCAATAAAAGTCCCGTGACTATTAATTTTCCTTCCATTCTCACTTCCATCAATAAAAGTCCCGTGACCAAAAATTTTCTTCCCATTCTCACTTCCATCAATAAAAGTCCCATGACTAGAAATTTTCCTTCCACTCTCACTTCCATCAATAAAAGTCCCGTGTCTAGCTATTATTTTTTCTATTAGCAAACACATTGATCTAATATTTGTACAGGCACATAAACACATTCATACAAATCGAAATTCAATTTTATTATTGTTAATATTATTTACTTATATACCAACAAAAAAAAAGTAATATGATGTTAAACGTATCTAAAATGTTATCTAATATGATATTAAACGTATATAATATGACATTTGCTGGTACCTCACCACTCGCCGCCACTGTTCAAGGGGAAAAAACAAAAACTTGTTTTAATCAATCAAAATAATTAAACTAAGTGTTAACATAAATAAGTTCATGTTAGTAATTGTTTTTTTCAAATACCTATTTTCCCACCTTAGAGAAAGTAACTTAATTGGCTAATAGCCCCAGTCATTGAAAAAAGAAAACATTCAATGTCGGAAGTAATTCCCTTCGTGTAACCGGCGTTGCTAGGGGTTGTGAATGATTTGGATTAATGTTTTGAGGTTGTGAATTGTAGGATAAACATTTTTTTTTATAATTTCTATAAATAAAATATGCATGTATTACATATACAGGGTGTTAAGGGACGTACTTCACTTACTTCAACTAGTGATTCCAGAAATTATTTGGAGTAAAAAATATAAATGAAATTTTGGCCTCCGGTAACTATTTATTCAATACTTTTTTTCCCTTTTTACCAATCTTGTAAATTTTAACTTCTTTAGGTTTGATTTCGCTATTTACTTCACTAATAACGGCTGACACTTTTTTATCTTCAAATATTCTCTCCATACTTAAGTTGGAACTAGACTCGGGGACGTTAAGTATAATCACGTTCTTTGATCGGATCTTGCGTTCCTCTATCTCAGCAAGCAAGTCATAAATTCATTATCTTCATGATCTTTTCAAATGTCATAACTTTTCCCTCAAGAACCCCTATATTTAATCTTAGGTCCTGCATGGTTCCGGAGAAGTTAGATAGTTTGGTAAGTATTTTTCCCATTTGATCTTTAGTTATTTTTAAAGAGCGATCGATAATGGCACAATGGATGCCAGTAATCGGTTCCTTGGCTTTATTTAAAAGAGAAAGTGCTTCAGTCACATTCATCTTGGAGGCGTTATTTGATGGAAGATATAAAGTCGGTTTCAGCCCTGCTTACAAAGTAATTAACACTAGTACGTGGCTGAAGCTTCCAGAGTTATTGTAGAGTGAGTGTTTAGTATTGAAACACTTTTATGGTTATTCCGATCCGGTTCCTACCTTAATTGCCTTCTACCTTATCTGTTCCACTTTCCTAGAGGTCTTAAAAGCAAGTGACTATAATATTCTCCTTATTGTCGTCGTGGTTTGTGGTTGCAATTCTTTCTCATTATTGTCATCGTTGCATATGGTTCCATATCTTTGAACGCCCCGCGTGGTAATGGATCCAATCGTCATACAGTGGATTGATCTTGTGTTCTCGAGATTTATCGACGATCTGAGGAATTAATTCATGTGGCGAATAGAATGGCCTATATAAATTTACACATTTACTCTAGAATGCTTCGCAATTGAACAAGCTTCAATTCGAATCCAGCATCTAATATTTGTCGAGTCGTACTGTGTACAGACTCTCTAAGTGCAGTATTAAAAATATCCTCAAACACGTTCGTTGTTATTTTCAATGTTAAAATATCCTCAATGCTTTAAACGAATCTAAGTTTGAGACAATATTGGTTTGGGTTCCACTAGCCATCTTAGAATTGAGGGTAACGAGAAAGTTGGTTCTAAACTTGGAACAATCTGTCGTTCTATTGCTTTAGAATTTAGAATTCCAATCTCCAAAGTATTCTCTATGCATAAATCCAACGTGTCTCCTTCCTGGGAAGAAGATCAGATTAGAACACGCGAACTGGATCTTTCTAAGCTGGAATACAAAATCATATTCCAAGTTAACCTTGGTTCCACGGCAAAAAAAAAATCCAAAAGATTTATTCCCTGTATCTCTCAAATGAAATTAGTTTACTGCTCTATTACAGCTCATTTATTTAAAATCCTAGTTCTGGATGGTGGTTCATTCTGCCAGTGCGGTGTGGAGGATGAGACTATTGATCATATTTTCTACGACTGTAAAAATTATTCTTCATTCAAAGGCATATTTATGTCGTTTGCTTATTAAATTCACCTACGAGTCTCCCTTTATTCCGTATTTGCAGCTTCTCAACAATTCTCGCATTCTTTCATAAGTTCATACACTTGAATGACTTCAATATTTGATATGTTCTGTCCCCTATAAATAATCCACAAAATTATAACCTTCTATCTTAACTTTATCGTAGTATATTTATTATTAATTCGATTCAATTCCCACAATTATGACTGACCTGTTGACTTGGAATACCGACTTGGAATATTTTTGTTATTTATAATTATCAAATCCGTAAATTGCATGTACAGAACCCACTTTTTGGGATATTTTTATTTATTTTATAATCAATATTGAAAAAAATTATATTTGCCGCCAATGAAAGAATGTCAAATTCAATATAGTATTGAAAAAAGCAAGAGATTATCCAACACACCTAATTTTTGAATAATTTAAAGTTTTAAAATTTAATGATCTTGTCCAAAAAAACATAATAACTCAAATTATAATAGAAAAACAAAATCACAGCTTTATAACTGAACGTCGTATTCGTCAAAAACATATATTTCCAATACCAAAAATGTAACACCACATTTGCTCAACATCATTACATATATCTAGGGAAAAAATACTTCAACAGCCTACCAGAAAACATCAGAACAATAGAAAACGATAAACACCTACTAAAAGCAATTAAAGAGAAGTTCAATGTAAAAATACCAAAATTATGAAACTATGTTTTTAATTGATTATAAATTTTTATCTTCATAATTACAAACACTGAATATTCTTAATCTTGATGCTCACCACTCTTCTAGACACAAGCGCCAGTATCTATAGAAGAGGAACATAACAAAAAAATCAAAAGCAGTGAAAGCTAATTGTATGAATTATTTTAGTTAACATTGTTGATTTAACTCTGTTATACTATTATACTGTGAATTGATTAATTATTTAATAAATAAATACATAGTTAAAGAAAAATATATATTTATATGCTACACTAGACCTCTAGCGATCCGAGTTGTTGATATTTCCAATATTTTACTGGAGTTGGACGTCGAAATTTTTATTAACATTATGTGGTATTTGGTTATAGTAACAATAGTAACATCGAACAAAAGTAGTAAGACGATAGATGAGGTAAATTCATTTGAAGCAATATTTAATTTACTCAAAAATACATATTTTCAATAAATCATTATCTACGGTGTTCTACAAAGATGTGATCTAAAATAAACGCAATTTTCTTCTCTAAACATAATATGTTAATCTAACAAATAATAATAATAACATAGAATTTGTATAGGGCAGTTTTGTGTTGTTTCACTTCAAGTGCGCTTAACTATAATAAACTTGAAAATAAAATTTCCTATTGTGTTCCTTTAAAAAAAAATTAATAACATAATATGAAATAAAGAATAAACGGTTTACACAAAAGCAGAGAATAAAATTTAACAATAACAGTGCTATTTTAGTAGAGGACAATAATAAAAGACAATAATAGTGCACGAAAAATAAGAACTTCAAAATTAAAATATTATATAAAACAGGAAAACATTAAAATATTATTTAATAGGTGGACATTAAACATAAAAGTACAATAAGGAGGAAACCGAAACCAAACAATTACCGGAAACCTGGCTTATTATAGTATATTGAAAAGAAGCATAGATTCATGAGAATATAAATGATATGATTTTTTGAATAATTTTGTTTTTAAAACCCGTTTAAATTCAGCCAAATTTTGTATATTGGTAAGGGCTGGGGGAAGTTTATTCCAAATGAGTGGGCCAGCTACACGAAAAGAGCGATCATGGTAAACAGCTCGATTTGACCGAAAAAGTTCGATTAAACGATTGGTAACATCTATATCTGCTGACCTCAGAGTAAGCTGTCTATCGCTTAGGTTTTGTCGGACACATAATTCCGATATATAGGCTGGCGCCATTCCCTGCAGTGCTTTGAAGGTCATTAAGCAGATCTTGAACTCTATTCGTTCAGGGCATCGAAGCCAATGAAGACGATCCCTTAGAAGCGGGGTTATACGACAATGCTTAGATTCACCAAAAATCATTCTCGCCGCAGCATTGAAAACGAACTGGATTATTTTGAATTGTTTTTTTGGTAGGCCAGCATATGCACTATTACAATAGTCCATACGTGAGACGACGAACGAATTTATGATTGATTTTGCTCCATCAGAGGGAAGGCATCTCCTAATTGATTTTATCTGCCTTAGATGGAAAAAGCCAGCACAACACCTTATTGTAATATATTTTGTGCAAAACTATAAATCTTTAATTGAAGACGTTCTCATCTGAACAAATATGACTGTATAAGATGTAAGAGATCCAACGAATGAAGATATAAATGAGTGATCCAAGTAAAATAAATTGAAAGCCGACATTCTCATTGGCTTGTCTTGATATAACTGCCTGAACATTGAGAACTGCTTATATTCTGGAGAACCTACATAGAAGAGAACACACATCTAATATTATATAAATTTGAATGTCTCATCATCTGGCAGAATGGGGTGTTTTATTATTGTTCCTAGTACATTTAATAATATAAATAGTAGCATTAATATTACCTTTCGTGGCCAATAGTGACATCTGAGGTCAAGGTGAAATTGTTATTTATTTAAAACTAGACTATATTGGAAACCAGTGCAGATCCAATGCGTAATAATTAAACAAATAAATATCAAATTATCGAAGAAAGCAAACACTTTGTGGCTTGAAATTATACAAAATTAAACAAACACTTAGTTTTAAACCACTTTATTTTGAGGTATATTCGTCGACCGGTTTCGATTGTACTAAATCTTCTTCAGGACAATAAAATATAATACTAAATTATAATACAGAGCAAGGTATAAAGTAAACATAAAAGAAAGAGAAAGTATGTAGTGGAGGGAGAGAACATCAGAGACTGATTGGTGGAGGGGGAGGGGGAGGAGTAGGGGGGAGGTGTTGGGGGAGGACCAAAGGAAGGGTGGGGGTTACGGGTTAGGTTGGAGCAAGGAAACAACTTGTATTATAATTTAGTATTATATTTTATTGTCCTGAAGAAGATTGAGTCCAATCCAATCCAAACGAATATACCTCAAAATAAAGTGGTTTAAAACTGAGTGTTTGTTTCATTTTTAAAATAAATATCAAGCAACATATTTATGATGTAAATACGTAATATCTTGGAGGACCTAATATAATATTATATATATATATACCTGACTAAGTGTAAAGGCACGCTTTACTTAAAGTGATTTTCAGTTGGTCTACTGCTCCCTTTGGTACTCACCAACAACTGAATTCGCTAGAGACTATGATTCCTATCACAATTCCTTTCCTTTTGCCTGTAAGATTGTTGATTTTTCCAAAAATACAATTTTGGGACGGATTTCAGTTTGGACCGTTGATTCAAAAATTTCAGTCTGATTGAAGCCATAGAGCCTGAAAAAGTGGCTTTTAAAGTTCTAACCCAAGTCTCAAATTAGCTCCCATAAAAATTATGATTTTTCAAAAAATGATACTTTATGCAGATTTAAGGACTGATTTCGGTTTGAACCATGATTTTGATCACTGTTCGAAAATTTCATCCCCTCTGGCACTATATGGCCTGAGAAAATGGATTTTATAGTTCGAACCCAAGTCTTGCGTGCCCGTTATTTTGATGATTTTTCTACAAACTTTTTGATTACTCGATAACATACAATATATGATGATTGAGGCTGATAGTTTATACTGTTTTCCGATATGCGATTACGAGGGGCGACAAATATGCAACGATATGCAAAAACGACGAAAATAACATCTTTAATAAATAAATGGAACTTGATTTTAGTCTTCTATTTTTCAAATCTTCTGGCTTGCTTTTTTCGAAGGTAAGACTTTTAGGGAATGGAATAAAAACAATTGAGAGGGCAATTTAGGTAGGAACCAGATTGTCGGAATAACCATTTATGATAAACTTTTAAGTTTTTCAATACTTATTACATAATAAAAATTATAATAATATTCAATGAAATCATTAATGCGGCATATATAATTATTTCATATGTGCATATAGAGAAAAATGACAATATAGTTGGTCACGACACCGATCAAAGTGTAAACATAATGAAAGTTGAAGGAGAACATGCCGCAGGCAGTAATTGTGGGACGTCGCTTGTTCAGCATCTTGCTGAAACATTTGAGTTTTTGTTTTTCGGCTTCATCTAAAATGAAGATAACAATATTTAACAGAGTCAATTATAAGTTTGTATGTACATTATTATACACACATAATCGGTCTAATATATAACAGGTCGACTGTAGGGTAAAGGGAGGCGGTGAACATTCCAGAAATAATATAGAAAAGGAAAGCATTGCCAATTTTTGAAATTACCATGTAAAAATAATCTTTTTTATTTTATATTCTTAATCAATAAAACATGACGAATTATTTTTCGATAATGAAATAATGTATCTAGTATCTACTGACCACGAAGCATAATTATTTCCACTTTTCAGAGTCATTTTGTTCATTGTGTTCAGTTTCAAAATAATCTATAAGATGGTAATATTATGGTTCTTACCAAAAATACTCGAAAACGTGATTATTTTTGTAATAATTGTCCTCGTGTTTTTGAATTCATCCACTACCGCTTCGCAAACCATCGCAAGGCAAATTATATGGAGAAAACTGCCCACCCAGGAGGTCACCAAAACGTAGGAATTGAACTTCTGGAAGTGTTCATGATTAATATGTAGGTTTTCACTTATACCCATACAGTTACAAGAAAAAATTATTAAACCCATGGGGGTAACTAATCTTATTACTAAACGGAGAAAAATGTAATGTTAAAACGGTGATAGCATTCCATTTCACTAATAAAATATTAGTCATTCAAAATATATCGAGAACACGTGTTCCTTTTCTTAAAAATATAATGATTGATTAAAATACACTTGCAGCCCCACGTTCGCAATAAGAATATGAACTAATAGTTTCATCGGTATAAAAACTCTCTAAAAATTTTTTTAATGAAAGAAATAGAAATACAGCATTGGATTAAATTACCGATACAGTATTGTATTTGTATGCCTTTCTTGAAAGAATTGAGTTATTAAAAGGAAAAAACTATTTAAACATTTTAAAATTTTCATTTTTCATTACGCAAATAAATAATTCTTCTTAATATTTTAGTGAACAGCTTGCAAAAAGGGTATTTTAATTAAAATGATGAAAATTAAAGCCATCTATTAAAACTTAGATTATGACTAAGCCTAAAGATAGTACTGGTAGGTGATGAATGTAGGATGTGAAGTATCTCTTACTTCTCCTAGACGGCTTGTCTTTCAAACGTTGTGAGACTTACCTCCATTCGTACAGACCTTATCAACGTCTCACTATGAATAACATTTTCTGAAAAAGGAGTAAATTAGTACTCACTGTGAATATCTAACTCTGTCATAGCTTAGCGATATAATCACTAAGCTACCGACCACCGCTTCAATAATTCCAATACACTCACCTTTTGTGGGATGTGGGAGATGCCAGAGATGAGATGGAAAATAAAAGGCAAAGGTCCAAAAAGCAGCTGCAATATGATAAAGTGAAATTAGTTTCATATCAGGTTTGAAAGATAAAATACGATATTTGGAATTTTAACTATTATTACTTACAGGGATATTATATCTGTCATTTGATAGTTCAGAGTTATCCAAAAGTTTTTCACAAATTTTGATTAAGTCAACATCACGATAATTGGTTTCTGACGTCTCGGGTTTGTCCACCGATGTATTCAGGAACATGTAACGTTTCATTGTAAACATGAAAGGATCTCTGCGCTCACTCCCATATTCCGGTATTTGATACAATTCACAAATTGCATTATTCAATGTATTGCAATAAGTACTAATAATGGATTTCATAATGCAACACTGATATAAAGAGAAGACACAAGTAATGTAATTTATAATAGTTACAGAATTTAGAAATATTTTAGATGCTTGAAGTATTAACAAAAACATCGATGTAAACAAATGTACACTTGCATTAAAAATGTTAGAGTTGTATAAAAATCTATTCTTTTTTGGTAGTGATGATTCAATGAAATCAAAGTTTTTTAGCATTTTAAGCGCATTTGAAGAGTGTAATGTGTTAGTCATCCAAAATGAAATGCTTTGTACGGCAGATGTTAAGTTCACTAAAAGAGATGCAAGTAAATATTCAAAAGAGTGTACCTTAATTTTTGTGACAGCTATTGTCGTGTTCATAATATTCAAAGCTGTGCAACACGATATGAATATTAAATACGCTTTTATTATCCATGATATGTCCATGAAATACGTCCCAAATTTATCATAGCCCCTTAACCCAAGGACGGTATGTATGAATTTCAATGGTTCTAGCTTCTTATGGAATATATTGCCATGTTTAATTTTGCATCCCTTCATCGTTTTAATGTGATCGACATAATATTCTCATTTTATTTGTCATTTTCCACTGTTACCACACCACAGCCGATGTACGATACACGTTATAGTTTAAATGAACTACGTCGTTTAGATAGGTACCTAACTACATAGCTTATCAAAATATTTAATAAATATTTGACATGTCCATAGTGTTACTCTATATATACACATATCAAATATTCATTAAATTACCCTTTCTCTAAAACTACAAAACACGTTAAAATAAATTTTAACATGCTTTTCCTTGACCTCTCAAAAATAATTTCATGTAATATATGTGCCTACCTACGTAATAATGTATTTTTACGAAATTATTATTCCTTAGTTATATTCTTAAATTTATTTCAAATGTTGATGATATTCATTTTTGATGGGAAAGCATTTACTAAGAACTGAAAAAGGTGAGATATTCACAAAACTAATGCACATAAATACTTGGCCAGTTCACTGAGGTATATTTAAAATATTGTTACAATAATAATAACATACTAGCAGTTAAAAACCAGGCTTCGCCCAGTTTAAGTTACACTAACAATAGTTACATTTAATAGGTAGATATTAGGTCAATGGGAAGATGTATAATAGTAAAACGTTCTGTAGTAGTAGTCAGAGTGCGGACAATGAGTGGAACACCCTTCACCCAAACATAAATCTCTTCAATGAGAAAAATGTTTCCTCTCACATAGCACCGAAATAATTTCATTTTTAAATCGAAATTAAATTGCAAAATATATAAATGTATTTCGGAAATAAAAAATTAACATATTACCATTCAGAAATAACTTAGTTGAAATAATATACTCTTACCAAAGGATTGTCAAAGTAATTACATTTTTTAATATAATAAGATTTATTTTATTCGGATAAGTCCTAAAAATATACATTTATGGGTGAAATAATATTACGCTGTTACCAAAAGATTGTCAAAGTAAATACACCGAAACTCTCAAGAATTTTTCAAAGATTAAAATTATTCGGCAGGAAAACCTTACATGTGGGATAAATTGGGTCATTTTCATTTCAAGGTACCAGAAAAACTAAACTTCTTAAGCATGAAAACTTTTTAAGCAAGTACCTACAATTTATTGTTCTTTTATTTTTTTCAATTTACAAGATAATAGTATACACTTTCGTTAGGGAAAAAATCTATCTATAAACAATATTATCCTTATACCAATCAGTCAGAATTTGCCATGGTCTGGAACCGTCAATAATCTGTATAAATAACGATGACTGCGCTCGTACTCTGGAACAGGCAACGTACAACTTTCTATGAGAAAATACTGGATCAGGAAGTAACAGTCCAACCCGTTCAAAAGTTTGTCGTTGAGATTTATTGATGGTCATTGCATAAGCTAATTTGACTGGAAAGTGTTTCCTGCACACATTGAATGGTATTGTAACATAACCGACAAAGGTTTAAGCAAATTCTAGGAATGAAATGTTCTTACCTTTTCTGTTCCCCGTAATGATTTAGGCTTGAATTAAGTTACAGCTGAAATTTTTAACAACCATTCTTGTTCCAATACAAAGGCCATCACCAACAGATAAATTTCTAAGTAACATAATGATGGCACCAATTTTAAGATTTAATATGTGTGGTGGAAAGTCATTTGGGTTTGAAGAATTTAAATATTCAACAGGGAAATTAGCCTGCTCATTATAATCTAAATCTCCTTCTTCATTCATGAAGGTATGAACAGAATGAAAAATCTTCGTTTGTGTTTCTAACTGTTGAAGTACACCCTCCTTGATTGTACAAACACGACTATTTTTGGGGCACAATATGGTACGTTGACTCATCGGTAAAGCATCAGCAGTTGTATGTGTCTCACCGTATATACATTGAATAATATTTTGGCAAATATTTACAAAGGGAATAAGCACAGTTGACTCTAATGTTCCTTCTACAGGAGGAAGTTTTCCATCTCCTCCAAAAGCCATATAGAAAATATTTTTTCACTTTCTAAAACTCTGACATTTTTTTTAAATTACAAAGTTTTGAAATGCTACCAAAGTGTGCTGCTTTTTATGCAAGCGGCAATAAATTTTACTCGTAAGGCACGTCGACACACTGGAAGGATCGGACGAAATTTTCCACCCAAAACGATAAATTTGTTGCCAAAGATAGAATAATTCTCCATGATATCACGTATAGTACGCTCAATTACTTCTAAAGCTCGGGCGATCAGTGTTTAATCCCATATTATAATTTCTGCTTCCGTTATAATTTTCCGGTTCTTTGATGTGACCTTACATGTTGTATTGTCCTGTAAATTGAGTGGTAAATTAAAAACAGTATGACACGTTAGCCCACCTGGAAGCAAAACAGCTGTAATGCTTGTCTAAGCAACCTTTTTAACCTTTTCCTCTTAGAGTGTGAAATTAAAGGTTCGTAAAGGTAAGTTTTCCCCATTCCGCCTGGGCCATCAATGAAGAAACAATTATTGTCATCATTTTCATCTAAAAAATCTTTTTCAAAATATAATTATATGCTTGAAGTTGTTTGTCATTGAGTTTTGTAGCCATCAATTCACCTAGCGTGTTCAGAAATTACAAATCAATGACTTGTCCGAAACTGCAACTTTCATCGGGTTCAGGTAAGCCTGCTAGATAAACTCTCCTTCATAATTATATCCTATATGTTTAAAAGACAAAGATGATATAATAATAGCTGTTTCTTCAGCAACACGTGATGAAAAAAATCTTCAGACATACATTTGTTGAAATCATTTCAGAGCTACAACGGATGTGAAGGGATAAATTATATTAAAATTAAAACAAATAGATGTCGAAAAGTTCTAGGCATCAAAAACAATAAATTTATTGTTTTTGTGTTTAATTCGTAGAACTCCATTAAATTTTTTTTTTAATTTAATTGAAATCAAATTTAATAATATAATTATTAAGTTCTGCAAGTATATTTTTGGTTTTTGTTATTGTTACAACTGTTTCGGCTTTCAAGGCCATTTTCAAACTGAAACAGTTTATATAATATCAAAAACCAAAAAATACTTGCAGAACTTAATAATTATATTAATAAATTTGATTTTAATTCAATTACAAAAATCAAATACAATGAAGCCTCCGTCATGCACTGCATCCATTCTCGTATGTCATCAATGAGCTTCAGTTCACGCGCCGCATCACGAAAAGTAGCTAGTAAATTGCCATCAACAGTTCGCAAAGATTAAAAGGATGTAGCTGCAGACACCTTTATAAAAATCTGCCGTAGATGATAAATAATTTAATTCCTGTGGTAACATTAGGTTCGATTAAAAAAGAAGTAGGTAGCAGATAGATTGCAAATGGAAAATAATTTAGAACAAATTAATACAAGTAATAATGTTATATCAGATGCATTGAATGTAGATAGTTAAGATAATATTCTAGTGGAAATGTCCAATGATATTACGGTAGATTCAACTTAGACGTTATTTATAATCTTAGAGAAATCAACTTTGCAAATTTACACTAAGTATATGATAATGTAGTAGAAGTAGCTAACTTATTTCATTATAATATAAACAGATATATAGATGAAGAGCCCACATTTAGACCAAAATTACCAAAATTGCATACGTCAAAGAAATTATCTAAATAAATTTTTTAATTAAATAATATAATTCTACCAAAAATAATATATGACGACTTTAGTTTTTAGATCTTTATACAATAGTATATGCTTGTGCTATTACTGTATGTAATAAGTTAGGAATTAAATTATAGTCCTCTGATGATACATCATATAGTTATAGTAAACCAGAATGGCAGATTATATTAGAAAATGATGTAGTATTTTTAAGAAGTAACAAAGCTAGAGTAATAGAATATAAAAATGGAAAGAAAATAGGAATATTTTGAGATATGTAGATAAAAATTGGGCGAATAATTGGTTACAGCATTGATGATAATAATAATGAAAATATAATCAATGATTAAAACAAAACTTAGGTGTAAAAGCTAGTAGATTAAAAAAATATAATTATACGTATAATATTAAAATATAATAATGGAATATTTCTGAAAAATTAAAAAATATTTTATGCCAAACATGACGATAAACAAAATATTATTTCGAATAATCATATTCCGTTGCCTTTTGAATCAGATAAGCGCGATTTTTGGACTAATATTTGGAGTAACGAAATAAAACATAACGAGTCTCTGGATAGAAAATGAAGAACTCAATTGTTCAGACATTGAAAAAATTAGTTTTTATAATATATCGGTTGAATTTTTAGCCAAAATTATTAAAAATACTCATAATTGGAAAGCCACGGGTTGCTATTGGATACATAATTTTTGGTACAAACGTCTGACTACTTTACATCCTCTTTTAGCAGAAAATCTTTAAAAATTTGTCAGACAACCTCAAAATTTTACAAATTTTCTAACGAAGGGCATTACTTCTATGTTGCCTAAGAGCGAAAATATTAATAATCCCTCTCAGTATAGGACCCGATACATGTTTACCGACAATATACAAAATTTTAACCTCTTATTGACAGATTTAATATATACTCATTTAGATGAAAAAATATTTTATCTGAACAGCAAAAAGGTTGTGGCAGAAAACATATGGGATGTAAAGAACAATTATATTTATTGATTCTGTAATTCTAAAACAGATTCAAACTCGAAAGCGTAATTTACATACTTGCTATACAGACTACCAAATGGCTTATATAATGGCATTATACCTAGCTCTCTCATTAAAAATTTAGGCGTAGAAATGCAAACATCAGTCATTTTAAATACATGCAGGATTACGAAAGATTTTTCAAATATTTATGTTGAGGGATCACTAGGATTTATAGGCCCTGTTAGGAGTTCTACCGAGACGAACCCTCTGATATAAAAATATCTGGAGTCGGTGAATTATTTTCCCATTTGATCTCTGGTGAGTCGACGTGTTGTTCTTGTATTGTTTTGTATTTATTTTGCTTATATAATTCACTTGCATAATTTTGATTGACTAGATGATCATTTGTAGAAAAGTACGTGGAAGGGTTTATTTTTTCTATGGGGAAGGTTTAACCCGGACATAAAGTCGGATTAGAAAAAAAATAAATTATTATGTTATTACTAACTATATCTCCATAGTAATAACTAGAGTTAGTTAGAATTGTATTATATGTATGCCCTTGAGGTGATTTTGTACAAAAATGTCGCTATACAAATCATCCAAATATTATTATTATTATTTCTCGTGTTACAAACTTCTTGGATTTAATACAAATTGTTATAATCAAGTTAACAATTTTCCAAGTCCGAAGAAATGACATCGATGTTCAACTTCATTATACGATCAAACCTCGAATGAGCTTCTGCTGTTTGAAAAACATAGATTTACTAGAACTAAACACAAAAAGTTTCTAATATATGTTTATGTGAGAATGCATGATAAGTTCCCACAATTGCATCGTATGGATTTGCTCTCTCAAGGGGGAATGGAGCCCTTACAGTAAGAGCTTTAAACATAACTAACCATTTTATTGACAGCCCATATCTCCCGGTATGCTATAAATTGTTCGTACCGAACCTTTACCTCCAAGATCTACATGTCAGAATGGAATATAAAAAAAAAAACTTTCAACAAAAATTTAACTTTTTGTTTTCGATGTAGAAATTTAAGGGATTTTGTTATTGTGTCCCATTTTTCATCCCGTTGCCCTCATTTCAGTGGATAATAAGTTCCCACCACCCGTATTGCTCAAGCTTTTAGCAAAAACTATGATTTTTGAAAATTTTCACATAAGCTCCATTCTAGAGGCCACGAGGAAAATAATTTCCCTCACTGTGTAATGTGTATGTCATCTTGTGTGGCCATTTCTGAAAAGTGATTTATGGTTGAAGATTTTTCAAGTTCAAGACACTCTCACTTAACTTTGTAATATTGGAATAAAAAAAATATAAAACACAAATATAATTTAAAAAAAATTATATTTATTCATTAGTGAACAATAAAATGACAACATAGTTTGTAATGACGCTCACCAACGCATAGATGTAAGTTAAATTAAAGGAAAACATGTTGCAGGCGGTGATGTTTGGTTTGGAATGAATCAAATATCTGTAGAATCTTTGCAGTTTTATTTTCCCGGCCTTATCTAAAAGAAAGTTCAAGCTGTTACGATGGTGTTTATAAATAATCTTGGTTTATTGTAAATTCACATGATTCCAATACACATCATGTGATGAAATTAAATGCAGTCAAATAGATGCACCTATGAGGTGTGTTGGTGGCACCGAAAGTATGGGTTGTGGTCATTGACTACAACTAGACACGGCCTATTTACTTAAAAATAACCCGAAACCAATTTTGATTTGGTTTACCTGCACCTTTATGAAAGGGCCCGTTTGGAGTCAAAATTCTTGACCAAAAGATTAATTAGCCAGTGTGTATTTTTTTCCCTTTTTTGATTTTAGATTTTTCAAATTGAGAGGCAGTTTTGGGTACCGCCTCTCGGGAACTAGTTATTGGATAACTCCGCCATAGGTCATCCCAAGTGGTTCGCTACGTTTAAGGATTTAGCAGGGATGCCCGGGTTCATCAGGTGAAATCTGTTCAGGATACGCCTACCCTCCAACTTTGTGGCGTGGCAGATCGGGAGAGGCTGGTTTGGTGAGACCCTTCGACCTCTTCAACTTGTCTCTCAACCGATCGCCTTGCACCGGAGTGGGAGGAATATGTTAATATATCCTTCACTCCTATACACACTGATACCTAGATTCCTACCCAATACCTCATACCTTTTACCTTCCCAGAACTTCTTCTCTTTCCTTTTTTTAAAAGACCCTCTACACAGCATCCCAATACATGATAAAGGCTATGAGTGAAATAATTTTCCCCAGTGCCTCCAGTGTGGGGTTAATATAAAAAAGTTACCTTTTAAAAACTTTGGTATTTATTTATTTGCAAGATAGAATTGTAAAATTACCCATTGTGTTTGATTTAGCCAGTATTTTTCCAATGATCAACTTAGTATTTTTAAATTCATCCACCACTCCCTGGCAGGCCACTGCTACACTGAACAGGTTGAAGAAACTGGTGGTCCAAGCGAGAGAGTATATTATTAGTTCCAGGAAACTCTGAAAAAATACAATCCATTATTATTTCTGTGGCTTAATGCCCTAATGCAAAGTTTCCAAATTGATTTGACAATGGGCTGTATATGAGATGCTTTCAAAGCGCGGCTTGAGAGATATTTCCATTCGTCAAGTTACTCTCTGGTCGGAACCCTGAAAAGATAAACTGACTAATAAAATTCCATATTATACAAATATAGCGGTCCTAATACCCCGTTTACACTGGGCGATTTTAGTTTATCAAGTCTGTGTTGAATGACACTCGAAAGCTAATTGACAAGTGTGAACAGCTTTTCAAAAGAGTTTATCAAGTTTTTAGTTGAGCGAAGAAAGTTGAAAGCCTGTCTACTTTTGTTGTTCAAGTGTGAGTCATCGTTTGATTTTCTTGCCGAATCGAAACGTGAGAACATATGTTTCAAGTCGCTTGCGATTTTTAGTTCCCTGCGGTTGAAAGTAGTCGTAAGAAGTTTCTAGTGAATGGTTTATTTATGCGAACCTAGTACCTACCATCACGGCATCTATTTCAATAAAATAATATATTAAGTTGTCGGATGATATGATGTTCATATTTTTAGATCTATACCAATGGCATCCCTGTCTTTGGGATCAGAAGCAAGAATTTTACAAAAATAAGAATGTCCGTTACACTGCAATTAATAATATCATTTTTTAAATGTTACTGTTACTAAGTAGTTATTATAATACAACAAGCCTCTGAATTTTTCAAAAAATATATTTTTTTAATCTTCATAACTAATTTAAGGGCATCAACTATTGCAAAGAACGCTTCTGTTGTAAACAATGATATATTTTTGTTATTTTTTTGAGATAACCCTACCCCTCTCCTGCGTAAACGAATTGATTCTACCTTCTCACTTCGTGAGAGCTAATGATTTCTCCTGTCTGATTTGCAACTCTTCGCGGTGCGTCAACCCTTCAATCTTATCGAATTAATATGTCACGTTGTGTCAATTTTTTGTTTCGACAGTGATTAATTCATTGGATGATCTATTTTGTTGTTGTGGTAATTTTGGTTATTTTAGATGAGGCGTGTTACATTCTGTATGGTTTTAAAATAAGACAATGACCGACTACCCTGATTTTAAATACCTTTTCCCTACCTTGCTTTCTCGCCAAAACGCTTCTGGTTACTACAGTCGATGATGTGGTAATACAATGGGACAATTAAATACAAATACATGAAATTCTCTATAGACAAATTCAATTCAAGATGCACAAGATTCTAGGTTAATGATTTGACTATGGATTGTTAATTTTGTGAGTTATTTCTACGAGTAGGTATTTTTAGGAATGACTAAAGACAAAACATGTGTTGCTTCGGTTGGTCTCCGTCCAAATCTCACCCGTTAACGTGGCCAGCTCGAGAGCAGCCAACTTCACGGTCCAACCCCAACTCCTCCAATAATTAATTGAATATTGCTCAGCGACAGGTGAAATAATGACATGTTTTTCCTCCTGCCGGAGGGTGATGAAGGTAGGATTCTTTTGAATTTTGATATGTAGGTCCTTGGTGGTAAATGATTATGATGATGTTGATGATGATGATGATTAGTGAAGATTCATTTTATATCGTTAGGTACAAAGAGCTGCTCCGGTTCGGTGGGCATGATAGCCTGATGTCAGGAACCATTCGAGGTACGTGGGTGGTGCGAGGTTTAGGTCGCGTCAACCTCCCCCAAATCAATGATGAGTTAAGCTCCGCCAGCATGCCGAAAGTTAAGAATCCACTCCACTAACCTCAAACATAAACATATACTGAAGTGGTTTGCATCAACAACGTCAGGAGCTCGAGAGTCTCGTGAACATCCCTCTGGTTTACGCTTGTAAGAATAAGTTAGATTCAGCTTCAGTTTGTTCGCCTTCGCCTCTGCAGTCACGTTACTCTAAATAGCTCCTGGCTCCAGCCCATACAGCTTCTCGTTCTAGTAGAGGTAATGACACATGTATATTATATGTGCAATACAGAACATACATATCAATATTTAATTTGGATGAATGCATCCATCCGACATAACGAATGTTTCCAGGACGGGATATCTTACTCCACTTTCAAGTCATGGTCACTCGCTCTATCGTTTGTTACCTTCCGTTCGCTTCGAATATCAAAGAATTGTAGAAAATGGTATCCTCGACTTCCGGCGCTAAGAATCAGGGATACAAAAATCATCAAGTCGTGAATCTGAAATCATCCGATCTCCGTCATCTCAAACGGTTTCGGTCAGAGTCAATTCCCAACCTAATTTTAGATGACTTCTCCTCCTATAGTGGGGGTAAATATTTATTGAATGTGACAGGAAGGCTGTCGGAAAATCTTTGAAAAAACTTCATATTCGTCACGATCCCTTCGTTCTGCCAACGAGAAAATCTCCCCCATACGTCAGAAAAGGATAGCAATTCGTCTACCAAGCTAACTCGAGTAGGAAAACCCATTGACAAACCTTCGTTTCCTTCGATTGGAACTCCGTGAAAGCGTCAGCTTCACGCACCAGCTGAAAATACTCGGAACAGGGGTCTATCCAGGGTAACCATTTTAGGCTGGTCCTCCAACACCTTCGACAGAAACCGATGCTTTAACGGGATAACTCAACCACACCAAGGACGCGGGAAAAGGCCGGCGCCGCCCTACTGGAATAGACGCTCCTCCGGTATCCAGGGTTCCGATTTTGCTTACACTAAAAAAGTCTCTATTAGGCAAAGCAATTATCAATTTCGATTCCTTCGCTTTTGTCGCTTTGGTAAGATAGGATAGCCCACGGAAAAGTCGCACACTTCGTCAAAAGCCAAACTTTTTTTTCCATTATTTCTGGCTTTTACCCTTCAACGGTGTTCTTGGCCATCATTTAAAATTATTCAGAAATGAAAGGTGAATTTAAATATATTTATTTTATTTAAATAGGCAAATTTCAAAATTATAATGAAAATTGGAGTCGAGTTCAGACTTAGAAGAGATGAGATGTTGAATGGAGGGGAGGCAATTTTAGATAAGGCTTGATAGAAGAGAGGATATTTGTTTAGAGAGATACAACCAAAAAATATGTGATCTAAAGTTCCCACTTCTAGACCACAGAATGTACAATCGTGGGAGTCAACGACGTGAATTTTAAAAAGATGGAAAGGAACGGAACAATGTCCGATCCTCATTCGAATGAGTGAAGAAATTTCTTTTTTGGAAAAATGAGGGAATTGCTGAAACCACGGTTTTGATGGAATAATCCTTTGTATTGAGGCATAGCAGGCTCCCTTGGATTGACTAGCAATGTGCCAATACTCCGACCAAACATTGCGGGATCTATCTTTGATGATGGAAAAAATGTCAGATAGGGGAATGTGGTTTACGAGGGTAACAACAGGGTTGGACGCTCCTTGTTTTTCCAAGGCATCCGAAATATCATTACCCATGGTACTAACATGTCCAGGAATCCAAATCAGAGTTACATTTTTACCAGAGCTTTGAATGGAGGCTATCATCTCTCAAATAAGGCATACAAAGTGATCATCAGGATGAAGGGGAGGACTGGATTTAAGTTTTTGGAGGGAACTGAGAGAGTCAGAGAGAACGAGGGAATGTTCAAAATTATTTTTGATTATATATTTGAGAGATTCTATTATTGCAATGCACTCGGCTGAAAATATTGAAAATTGATTTGAAATTGAATGAAATATTCTGTCATTACAATTATTATTGTAACCGTTAATACCTATACCACAGTTAGGAGAGTCGGGAGATTTGGATCCATCAGTAAATAAAAGAGAAAAGTTGAGCCATTTAGATAAAATAATCTCATTGAACATATTATTGACAGTTCGGGCCGGGAGATCGGAATGACTTTTAAGGATTCCGATCCCTTCTAATACTGTTGGGGATAGGGTGACGTGACTATATTTTAATTTGTATTTGTTATCATTTTGGATGATGTGGAGCTCTGAGAGAGACTTAAAATTTTTACAGATGTCAGGAAGAGGTTTAGTTGAAGCTCTGATTGTAGATGAATGGGTTGAGTCAATGAACAACGAGACGCTGGGGATAACCTGATGACATTTAGAATTTAAACATTTAAGAACAAATTTATCAGCAAATAGTTGACGCCTTAAATAAAGAGGAGGATCAGAACATTCCACTTGAAGGGAATTTATGGGTGACGATTGCATTGCTCCAGTTATTATTCGCAAAGATTTAGATTGAATTTTGTCTAATTTATCAAGTAAATTTTTTGAGGCAGTACTAAAAAGTGGGCAGGCATAGTCAAGATGGCTTCGAATAAGTGCGTTGTAAAGCAACTTGATGCAAGTAGGGTGAGCTCCCCACCAAACGCCAGATAATGATTTGATGATATTTAAATTTTTTTCGCATTTAGTAACTAAATTATTAATATGGGAAGACCATTTAAGTTTCCTATCAAATGTTACTCCCAAAAATTTTACTTCAGAAGCGTTGGGGATTGGAGAATTTTTAAATAAAATTTGAACGGGGGGGTTTTTATAGCGATTTGAGAAGGTGACACACTGAGTCTTTCAAGCCAAACTTATGTGAATGAAAATCTCAATTGAAAGAATAGGGAAGCCAAACAAATGTGTTCTCTCGGCGACTACCTTCAATCCGCTGTGTTAATTCCCTTAATAAGTTAAGTAATATCAAATATATTGAATATCCAAGGAGAATACGAGAAAATATTGTTAAATAACAGATGCTAAAGCATATAATTAACCGTTCGCCGGCTTTCTGAACCGATTGCTCATATCATATTAGACATCGCATAAATACAATGGTTTATATTTTATGAATTTTAGACGTTAAATATAACTACTGAATAATTATTAAATCATATGAAATTACGAAAAATAGTCTAACCCGTAACCCAGCTAATGCTTATTGTTTCATAATCTAACGTGTTAAAAGCAACCACTTGTCATCCTTTTTTTGTTTTGAAATGGCCAAGACCCAGTCGGCTTCGACACAATATGTGATTTATGACCCCTTATTCTAAAAGGGTCCGAACTTTTGGTCACAAATTTTTCTGTTGAAGATTTTAACATAATTACCCATAGTATTCAAGTTAAATACCCTTACTTCAAAATACAATTGTATTATTCTGTTTACCTAGTATCGGAACGCATTTACCGCTTTGAGAAATCTACAGGAAATAAGGGTTAATAATTAGTGTATAATATGATTTACCAATTCATCATCTTAGTGCATTCCAAATAATTATAAGAAACAAACAAACTTATATGCAGATTCACAATTCACAGTTCTACACTAAATGATTTTAACCTCGCTCGTGTCCCGACGATGAATTCTTTTCTGACGCGTCTCCCAACTTTTACTGCCTTGACTATATTCCAACGCTTTCAAACCTTGACTTCCCTTGACCGTCTCCCCGCGCTCTTTAGCCCTCACTCTCTCGACTGTCTCCCAACCTAGACTCTCTTAACCGTCTCCCCGTGCTACCCAATCTAGACTGTCGTCCAACCATTACTCTCCTCGACTCCCTTCATCTCCCCCACCCCCTTGTCTCCTCCTCCAAATCAACTCCTCCCTTTGCCATTTATCAATTATCTAATTTATGTTTCCGAATTCTGAAAATTTTGTCTATTCAAGGACAGATTCGCACTAAAAAGACCACATATATTATAAGCCTTAGAATCCGTCACATTAATTAAATCGTTCCAAAGCCAATAAATTGTTATTTCTTAGATAAACTGTCAACTTCTTTGTCCCAATGAATGAAACTTGACCCCCTGAGTCCAGTGGCGTGTCGGCCTACCAGCATCTTAGCCCCCCTTTCAAATTACCTACACGGTCTAGGATGTATTAAATATTCATGATATAATAGTTTTATTTTTAAGTCTTCTTGCGAGATTTTAATTTAATTAAGCAACTTCCAAACTCGTCCTGTTAAAATGTTATTTACCTCGCTAGTCATAATTATAATTCGTCCGAATTCTCAACAAAATTACATTACTATATTTCGCGGCGCATTTCCTACGTAATAAGTCACTTAACATTGCTTAGCTGAATTTAATTGTTTCTTATTGACTTTGTTAGGGTTTTTTTCTATCCGCCCCAACCTGCCAAATTCATTGCGACTGCACTGAACTAAAACAAAGAACTTAAAATACCATCACGGAGGTCTCTGATAAACGCAGTGCATGTTCTTAGTTTTTTGCTAGCATCATAAATTCAAGCACTTGTTTTAAAATAGCTTTAACTTCAACATCTGGTACAGTCACTATTTTGTGAAATCAACTCGAAAATTCTTTCTCATGACAATAAATCAATAAGGTTGGTGTTGCCTGCCTACTTCAAACTTTCCTCAATCCCTCTGATTGGTTGCATTTCATTCTTTGGCGTAAATAAAAAAAAGGACACGCCCCGGTTCCCTCCATTTCCCAGTACCTTAACTAGATGTCACCTCTGATCACGTTTTGATTGGAGAAACCAGAATTCATTAATTCCTACAATAAACGGAAAAAAATTATCCCGAGGCAAGTTCATCACATGTTTTTGGGGTGTTATGCCGTGGTGCGCTAACTCCTTCTTTAGCCAACGTTTCGGACAACGTTACAGTGTTAATCATCAAGGCAAATATACAGTGTAGTGTGACAATGATATAGTATTTTTTGGAACTCTGTGTATATAAGCCAGAATTTAAAAAGAATCCCCGTTGCTAGGTATCTTACCGTAATTTGTAACTTAGTTTTTGCCGGGATTTTTGCAAAAGTGTGTTCTGATAAGAGTAAGAATGTATCTTTAGATAAGAGTAAATCAATTTTTTCTTCCAAAATTCGCAAATGATTGCTATAGCCTTCGGTATCTTCTAACGCCATCTCTCTCAATATAATGTTAGAAGCACCCAATTCGTTTATCCTTACAATCTAACAAGGCTATGAAAATGTTAGGTTTTATAGTAAGAATTTCCAAGGATTTTAAAAATATCAACACATTAAAAACTCTGTTCACATCTCTCTTTAGAAGTATTCTAGAATACAACTGTACAATTTGGTCACCTGTCTTTAATAATAATCACATTTATTACTATTGAAAGAGTCCAACGCAATTTTTTGAGGTGTATTAATTTTAGGCTTGGAATTACTTAAGGAACAATTGATTATGATTTTTAATATTAAGTGATAATTTTTGGATCTCACATTTTTATACAAAATTATAAATTATCAATTGGATAGCCCTGATATATTAATGTTGATTCAATTTCATGTAGGTACCTAAGATTACATCAAAGTAATCTAGTATGTATTATTGTGACAATTATACCACAGTCTCAAGATTTAACTCACTAGTTATAAAGTTTTATGCTCAAATCGCAGATACTTTTGATATTATCGTTTTGAAGTATAAAGCTGCACTAATAACTCATTTTAACACCACTATTTGAATGAGGTCACTACATAACAGGTTTATGTTATTGCTCATTTCTTTACTGTTATTTTATTGTTTTCTTTTAAATTAATTCTTTAATTTTACACTCATCAAAATTTAATACTGTACTATATATGTGTAAAAACAAACTTATGTATGTAAATATCACTAGTGCTGTAAATTCTAAATAAATAAATAATCAATTTTCTAGCCTTTAAAGTTTAAAGTTCTTTCCGTAAAAGGTCCGAAATCATAAGGACGCCCGCAGCGATAACTTCACTTGACGCCATCTTGATTAACAATATCGGTTCGAGTTAAATTGAAATGTCTGAACGATATCTTGTTCAATGTTTGTCGTTCAATAAAAGTCGTTCAATAAAAGTCGTTCAACTAAAATCGCACTGTCTGAACGGGACATAAAGGAAAATACTCACGCTCGTTCACGCTCGATGGTTTTCCACTAATTCAAACATCTCTCAACGTGTGTACCGTCTCGCTAGAAGCGAGCCAACGATACGAAAAAGAATGAGCGTCTCGGAGGTATGTATATGGCGTCTTACGTGGAGCTGTTCGAGTGTGTGGAGGGAACGTCGAGCATCATTCGAAGTCAACATGTTCGATCTAGCCAAATTGTCGAGCATGATCATCCGTGTATACATAGCATTAGATTACAAGTATATATCCGAAGACCAATATCGTTTTATGGTTCACTTTGTGACTAGCCATTATAATTAAATGAAACAATATTTTTTTGTGACACCTCACAAGTGCGACCCCGCCTGTACAGTGTAACGGCGGGGAAGATATGTCGCCACCTTGTTGGGCGGCGGGGTGAGGCGGATTAAGGAAGGGAAATATAACTGTGTTTAAAATACAATATTTATTTATACCAACGCCGACCGGTTTCAAAATAATAGTTCCTTCCTCCTAGGGGTAAAATATAAACTAACTTAACATGAATGATTTTGAAATACTAAGCTTTTTATTAATTGTAATGATGTTGATGAAATAATTCAAATTTAGAGTTGTTTTCGATATCAACTTTGATGTTTTTAGAATAAGGCCTCCATTTTAAATCTGACGCCTTACACAAAACATAAATGTTAATCTAAAATAAATAAGCATACCATATGGCTAGCTGAAGGTATCCCAGCGATGAGATAAAATATCAATGGAAATGGTGCGAAAATCAGCTGGAAAGACGTGATATAAATAAGCGTTCCTACCAGATTGCTTGCTGTAGGTATCCCAACAATGAGCTGAAATATCATTGAAAATGGTGCTAAAAGCAGCTGGAAGGACATGATATAAATAAGTATTCCTACCAGCTTGCTTGCTGAAGGTATCCCAGCGATGAGCTGAAATATCAGTGGAAATGGTCCAAAAAGCAGCTGAAAAGACATGTAATAAATTAGAAAAACAAACAAAAGTAAAATAACATAAACAGTACATTATTTGTGTTAATACGTACAATAATATTATATTTACGATTGGCCAGTTCTAGATTGAGCATTAATCTTTCAAACATCTTTATTATATGATCAGTATCGCGGTGAATGAAACGTAAGTCTTTTATTTGTTCTACGGATGCATACTGCAACACATTGTTTTTGATTAACATCAGAAACGTATCACTTTGTTCGTAAGTTGTGTGGTACATTTTACATATGGTGGTGTTCAGCACATTGCAATATGAACCAATTATATTCATCACAATGCAGCATTGGTAAACAGAAAAATCATTGATGACGTAATAAAAATAAGTCAGATCTGTTATTACAGTTTCAAACACATTATTTTTATCCGGCCCCGATTTCACAAACTGAAATATTGTCACATGAGTTATTACAAACAAGATGTTCAAAGAATGTAGCACCATGCTTAGAACATTCGATTTATGTAGGAACCCGTTCATATTTGGAATACTTTTTTCAATCACGTCAAAATTTTTGAAAATTTTTATAACGGTGCTTGAGTTAACATTTGAAACGAAAAAACATGTAGTTTGTACAACTGCTGTAATTTTCATCAGAAATGATATAACACTGTGGATAGTGATTCCGTTGAAAACAATATAAGTTCTTTTTAGACTGTAAAAATACACAATAATGCAACCGACAGATAAAACAAATAAATACGAAACCCTACAAAAACATATCTTGCTAAAATACACCACGTCAAACTCGTAACTTCTTAATCCAAAAATTGTATGGATGAATTTCAAAGGTTCTAGTTTCTTGTGGAATAATTCACCATTTTGAATTTTATTCGAATTCGTTTTCACAGTCGATTTGTTGTCACAAAATTGCTTGTTTTGTTCTTTGAAATTAGGGCCAACCATTTCGACGGCTATTTACTGAACAATGAAGAAAAGTGGTAAACATTTGGGACGTGAGAACCTAATTATGTTAATTTGTTTTTTTAACTAATGTCGTTAACAAAATAGATTGCTTCTGGATAACATCATGATTGATACCCATTATTGAAGATAGTTTATCAAGATCTACACGTGTATTAATTTCCATCAAAATTTTAGGTGTCTATCTACCATTGATAAAATGGAACATAATATCTTAAACATTTTATTTCACAATAATCGATTTTTATAATACTTGCTTTCGAAACAGACATTTATATGTTCATGAAGATAGGTACGTTGTACTTTCCATAATTACAATAAATCAAGAGAACATTTTTTTAAGCAACTCCATTTATATTTTATAACATGAATATTATATTAGAATATAATAAATTTACCAAATTAATCAACTTCCTACTGTAAAATGTCCCCCAAAACACATGTAAACTCCTACAGTCTTACTTATAAAGATTCCCTAATACGCCGCTGTTGCGCTGGTATATCTATACGGTGAAGAAGGTCTTATCATTTACTCATAATAATATTCATTCAAGATTATTATATACTGGGCCGACACTGTTATAATCCTGAAAAAAATCGTCATTTTCTCATTTCACGTTTAGTTGCTAACTTCATGTTTCTTCAGGTGTCATTTGCGTCTCATTGACCCGGTATGCTTAGAATTGTTTAGAAATTTGGCCAACTTGATTATACCACTATACCGTATTTGCTTTGGTAAATCTATATCTGTCAAATCGACCATATTGATAATAAAGTCCACGATCTCTGTCTTAAAACGTAGTAATAAATCCCTAATCCTGGGGGTTGGGAGGTTTAAAAATCTGTCAGCCACTAATAATGCGGTATTACAGCCGCTATATGCAGTACGGATACGCGTGATTATGAGTAACGTTTTCTACTTACCTGTTCGTATCCATCCATATTATCTATTATGAGTAAACGGTCGGACATTATAGAAATCTAAATTAATACAATCATGTTTATTTAAAACCAATGAAGAAAGTGCTGAAATGCAAAGAAATCATTAACTCATTGGATGCGTGAAATATAACTATTTAAATGTGCATAAAGAGAAAAATGACAATATAGTTGGTCACGACGCCTATCAAAGTGTAAACATAATGAAAGTTGAAGGAGAACATGCCGCAGGCAGTAATTGTGGGACGTCGCTTATTCAGCATCTTGCTGAAACATTTGAGTTTTTGTTTTTCGGCTTCATCTAAAATGAAGAGAACAATATTTAACAGAGTTAATTATTATTTTGTATGTACATTATTATACAAACACAATCTGTCAAATATATAACAGGTCGACTGTAGGGTAGAGGGAGGCGGTGAACATTTCAGAAATAATATAGACAAGGGAAGCATTGCCCGTTTTTGGAATTACCATGTAAAAATAATCTTTTTTATTTTATATTCTTAATCAATAAAACCTGACGAATTATTTTTCGATAAAAAATAATGTATCTACTGACCACGAAGCATAATGATTTCTACTTTTTACCCTTTTGAACGAAGTCTGAAACATTTTTGTAAAGGAGAACCCACTGTGTTCAGTTTCAAAATAAGGTATAAAATGGTAATATTAAGGTTCTTACCAAAAGTACTAAAAAAAGGTGATTATTTTTGTAATAATTGTCCTCATGTTTTTGAATTCATCCACTACCGCTTCGCAAACCATCGCAAGGCAAATAATATGGAGAAAACTGTCCGCCCAGGAGGTCACTAAAACGTAGAAATTTAATTTCTGGAATTGTTCATGATTAATATGTAGGTGCTTCTCTTATACCATACAGTTAAATGAACAAATTACTAAACCCATGGGCCTAACTAATCTAATAACGACACGGAGAACATGATCCAGTTAAAAAAGCATGCCATTTTCCTAATAAAATATTATTCATCAGAATATATCGAGAACACATGTCTTTCCCTTATAAACATCTTATCGGAATGGGACAATATCAGTTTTTCAATATCAATATCAGTAATTTTATGAACTCGTGTTCCGCCGTCCTCATAAAACACTCGCTTCTAACTGATACCTTATTAGGAACTTTGTCAATTTATTCGTTAAAGGCCTCCAGTCCCGTCAAATTTTTAATAAACAAAAAGTATTTTATATCAGTGAGTTTTCTCTGCGAATCAAAAACACATGTGAATTTAGATATGAGAGCATCAGCAGAATGCTTCCTTCTCACTATTGTAATAATAGGCATCTAAACCTGTGGGTGTAAACGGTACGCTCTCAATATTATATCTCGCTTTCTTACAGCAATTTTTACCAACCTATGAGTGTTCCGCTTAATTATTTTATTGATAAACACATTTTGCAAGTTATGCTTTAAAATATTAAGATGTTTTTTTTGTTTGCGCCAGTACTTTTGCAATATGAATATGAATAAATAGTTGTTTTTCCGTAAAAAACTCAATTTTTTCAAGAAAGCCTAAAAAATAAGATAAGAGTACGATGTTCTCACTGGACTACCGACCACTTCTTTAATACTTCCATTACACTCACCTTTTGTGGGATGTGAGAGATGCCAGAGATGAGATGGAAAATAAAAAGCAAAGGTCCAAAAAGCAGCTGCAATATGGATAAAGTGAAATTAGTTTCATATCAGGTTTGAATGATAAATTAGGAAATTTAGAATTAGTATTATTTTTACTTACAGGGATATTATATCTGTCGTTTGATAGTTCAGAGTTATCCAAAAGTTTTTCACATATTTTGATTAAGTCAACATCACGATAATTGGTTTCTGACGTCTCGGGTTTGTCCACCGATGTATTCAGGAACATGTAACGTTTCATTGTAAACATGAAAGGATCTCTGCGCTCACTACTATATGCAGGTATTTGATACAATTCGCAAATTGCATTATTCAATGTATTGCAATAAGAACTAATAATGGATTTCATGATGCAACATTGATATAAAGAGAAGACACAAGTTATATAATTCATAATAGTTACAAAACTAAAAAATACTGTAGATACTTGAAGCCCAGGTGTTGTAAAAATGAAACGAAAGAGAAGTATTAACAAAAACGTCAATGAAAACGAATGTACCTACACATGTATTAAAAATGATAGAGTTGTATAAAAATCTATTCTTCTTTGGTAGTGATGATTCAATGAAATCACTGTTTTTTAGCATTTTAATGACATTGGAAGAGTGTAATGTGTTAGTCATCCAAAATGAAATGCTTTGTACAGTTCACTAAAAGAGATGCAAGTGAATATTCAAAAGAGTTTCCCTTAATTTTTGTGACAGCCATTGCCGTGTTCATTATATTGAAAGCTGTGCAATTTGATATGAATATTAAATACGCTTGTACTATCCATGATATGTCAAATTTATCATAGCCCCTTAATACAAGGACGGTATGTATGAATCTCAATGGTTCTAGCTTCTTATTGAATATATTGCCTTGTTTAATTTCGCATCCCTTCATCGTTTTAATGTGGTCGACAAAATATTCTCATTTTATTTGTCATTTTCCAAAATTACCGATGTACGATACACGTTATTGGACAAGTGAACTATGTCGTGAAGATAAGTACCTAACTACCTAATTTGAGCTTATCAAAACATCTGATGAATATTTGCCTATAGTGTTAACCCCTTCTTAGCGAAACTACAAAATTAGTAAAAAAACGTTTATATGCTTTTTACACCTCTAAAAAAAATTTCATTAAATATAATATATATACATGCGTATATATATATGACTACGTACTTTGAAATTTTTCATTCACAACTATCGTTTTTATTTTATTTTACCAGTCTGCTGTACTATTTTCTGATTTTTGGTTGGCACTCCACAATATGTGCTTCTCAGTTCTTCAGATTTTTCGTTTTATTCCAAACTTAAATCGTTTTATCACTTTTCGATTTCTTAGGACGGGTTGTTTCGGAGAACTTGAACAATTATTCAAATTTCAAAGTTAATTTTCAAGTTCTGTGAAAGATATTTTTAAGTTCTGTTTTTATTTCAGTTCTGTCAAGCAACTAGCCTTTAATGATATAATAACAAAATTTTAATAGGACTTTCACAGAACCCGTAAATGAACGTTGAAATTTGATGAATTGTTCAAATTCTCCGAAACAACCCGTCCTAAGTGATTAAGATTATATTTTCCATCCTTTATATCCGTAAATCTTTTCTACTTCGAGCCATCTGTCATCAGATACAATCGTTTATTTTCCTAAAACTGATTTCCGGACCACCCATGGCATTTATGGAATTATGGCCAAAATGTTGTCGATACCATTCCACATAAAGGGTCTGTTTTTTATATTTTGGCGCATTGAACTCTCCAAATTATCTTTTTGTCCACCGAAGCTGTTTCTAATCGGTTGTTACACTTTTTGTCAACTCCTAATGATCCGCTTAGTTTCTTGGAAACATTGCTGGTGTAATTAGGCCAATTGTTTGCAATCTTTATAATTACAGTCCACTGTAAGCAGTTCGATCATACTTATACTTATAGGTACTTATCTTCACGACATAGTTCACTTGTCTAATAACGTGTATCTTACATCGGTAATTTTGGAAAATGAATCATACATCTTTAAAAGATGAAGCAAATAAATTAACAATAGTTTCTGCATTATTTCCATTTATGCCGTTATAATACATGCTAGCAGGTATATCTATTTCATTTCTTTTTAATGACATTGAGTACTTCCATAAAGTGTTGATGTCATTATTTGCAATTGAATTTTCCACATTATTTAAGTATTTTTTGTAACAATTTTTAGAAAGATCGTGACATTGGCGTCAAATTCAATTGAATTGAATATAATCTTTAATTGATGAAGAATTTTTGTACTTTTTGTGTATTTTCTTCTTCAATAGAGTCAAGTCAATTAAATCTTTATTGAACCACTGAGGGAAAACATTATTTTTACATTTAATTTTTACAATCAGTAGCATTTAAACATTCATTAATATGATTAAAATCAGCTTTATTAAAATTGTGAAGTGATTTTTTGCACTGTAGATTTGGTATTTTATTTAGTGATACGCTAATATTTAATGGAGGATGATAGTTATCTACAGGTAATATTATTTCACTTGATTTTACTACAGTTACTGAAGTATCACTTGAAAATACCAAGTCCAGTATTTTATTTTCAGAATTGTCCGATATCGCCATTCCAGTAACTTGGGGCTGGGCGGCCCTCACCGCGGCGGCCGCATTAACGGGCGGCGTAATTGTAGAGGGACCGGCGGGGTGTGGGGTACTGCTAGTGGCTTGTGACTCATCCTGTCCGGTTCCCTCCAATGTATTTATTCTTCCCGGAGCATAGAGATGGTGTCATCTTGGCAGCTGGAGACTAGAAAATGCGGCTGCGAAGGACCACACAATGTATCAAACGCAAGTCCTTTACATTGACTGTAAATAAGGGGGTGCTGAATCTTCTAGTCGGTGAGCTGCTTTATGTTCAGGGCCTTTTCCGGTTGCTGTGATGTCGTGTATCCAAGGAGAGAGCAGTAGGTAGTCCAAGGAAGCGCAAGGTCAGAAGTCAAAGGCAGTTGTAGTGGTTCCAGCGGGAGAAGCAGTCCAGAGTGAAGCGGTCAGAGTAGATGTCGGAAGAGAGAGACTTGAGATCGCGTCTGAACCGCCCCACGTAAACGAGGTGTATTTTTGTGCAGCTTCGTGTGTTTTCATATGACTTTAATAGTCAATATTAAAATTATTTATTCAATAGTACTCTTTACGCCGCTTCATCTCATGAAAACTGTTTTTCCCTAGCATTTTTAATGTTTTTATAATAAATTGTACAATATGAATCAGTGGGTCCTCAGACCGACATTGGTGTGAGGAAATCCTTATAACTACTTAATATTAATGTTTACATATTTCAATATTACTTTACAACATAGACGCGAGTCCAGCCTTTAAACCTGTATATTTTTATTTAGCATTATTGCGGCGAGACTCACGCAAATCTAACATTAATTTGCGCAATTATATATTAAAAGAGAAATATTTCTAGGTTTATCGTGCTTTGCGGTGATTGGCTGGCCGTCGCCGTTCTATGTTTGGCCCGGCTTCGCCTGGGCAAAAAGGAGGGGATGCGACGTAAATACTGGGTCCACGACTTGCGATGTGCCCAGTGCTCTCCAGCCGGGGAGGGAATACCACGTAAATACTGTGTACGGGCGCGCGTTGTGCTCAGTACTCACCGGCCGGGTAAATACTAGCTTTCTTATCCTCCCATGGTCAGAAAGCTGCTTTGCGGCCTTTGGGTAGCATTGCGTAATGCGTTCGATACAAATACATCAACGCGTTTTTATATTTGCTATCGTGGCGTATTTTTTCACAAATTTCCCACAAGTTAACGTTTAGCATGTGCACGTAAGAACTAGCCACTAACACTAAATTGCAAAATTGATAAAGGATAAAGTTTGTAGTAACGCAGTACATAGAGCACAAAATGTATACAGCTAAAAAGGCGTAACTTGAAGATAGCGAGCAAAATATAAAAACTTCCAATAATATGTTTATCAAGTGCAAAAATCGGTTTAAGTTGTTCTTATTGTTAGTAAAGCAGTTCAATTTTGGAATTGTATACTCTATGGAATCAATAACACAAAATATTTTTAAAATTTCGTTATTCCTAACATTTGATAACCAAAACCAAGTAACGTTCGTTATTCCACTAAGAACAGTAGCCATTGTGGCCAGATAGATTATAGCAAATGAATTTGAAATAACCTCAAAGGATGATAAAAGAAACAATTGAAAAATCCACGTTATTGAGAAAAAAGCGTAATATTGTATCTTGGAGATGCAACTTAGTGCCATCACCGTCTCTCCAATAAATCTGTAGCCCTTTAATCCTAGAACTGTACTAACTGCTCCCATAGGTTCCATCATATTAATTACCATCTTCCTATTCCTGACGACAATCATTTTTTTTTAAATTTGAGTTATCGAATTTTGAAATAGAATTACTAGTTGATGTCCACAAACTTCCGTTCCGACAGTTGGAACTACTAACTACCAAATAAATATTTACTTAAATTGGTGGTTGAATATTCGACTATAAATTATTTCATTAGTAAAAGAATATTTAAAAGCCCGACTCATTTGTGTTGTCAAAACAATATTCAATACTAAATTATTAATAACCCACCCGATATGATCTACTCGAATGTAAAAGATTAATTAATTAATGCAATAACAAATAAAGATAAGTAATATTAACATTTTATATTACGGAAATTTGTGGTAGAATTCCATTTTAAAGACAAAATTAACCTTTTATCAACTTATTTATTTTTAAATGTTAACGGTTTCAGCTTATTATAGCCATTTTCAGACTGATACAATTATTCCCTAGCTTTATACTCACAAATTTTGAGGTGGTATGCAATGATATGACTCCAATTATAATTTGGATTTTCCCATCTTCACTGCTATTGCAATTTGATACACGACGTGATGTCGTGTATCAAATTGATTCATCAAAAAGTTATTTAGTCCCTACAATAACGTAACTTCTCAATCAAAAAATCCATTACTTCTCAATGTTGTTTACATGTTTGGGATGTGGGTTTGGGTTCTGCCGCCCCGGGAACCATTTATTAGATAGCCAAAAACTCTTCCACTTAAATATTTTGGTATATAGTTAGACATTTGAACAATGAGTCACATTTTTTACCAATATTACGTGAGTAGGTATACTAACATTGTCAATTAACTTAGATGGCTACCTAAGAAATCTAATTAACACTAAGCATGAAAAAAATGACAAACATAACATTTTAATAACGTCAGTAATTAATTCCATTTTCTAGTGGAATACTACTTATTTCACAAAGTAACCCTTGGTACATAAAATTTATCAATTGACATTAAAAAAAATTTGTACCAAAAATCATATCATCATTTTTTATATTAGTTATGCTTCCTTGAAATAAATAAAATAATTTCCATTTTTAAGTGAAATTTAATTAATGAAAACATTCTTCTACAATACATAAAGTGTTCAAACATTTATTTTAAATATTATGTTAATAATTGAGTATCTTTCATATTTCGTATTTACTAGCGATTGTACGCCAGCATTTCCAAAATAAACATATAATTCACCACTATACTTATTGATACGAAAATGTATGCAAAATTAAATGGAAACATGTTACACGCCGATATGTTGGGCTGTCTGCGAATCAGCATCTTGTGAAAATGCCGCAAAAGAGTTATATTAATTTCGTCTGAAATAATAAAAAAAACTGGTGTAATAAACAATTCAAAAATGATTTAAATCAATTTCAAAATAAATAAGGAATGTGAGTCCAAATGGAAAAGGTTACATGGAATGACAAATAAGGAATGTGATTATAAATAAAAAAAGGTTTCATGAAATGATAAATAAAGAATCCGACTCAAAATAGAAAAGGTTGCATGGAATGTGACTCTAAATGGAAAATGTTTTATGGAATGACAAAAAAGGAATGTGATTCTAAATGCAAAAAAAAGGTTTAATGGAATTACAAATTTGAAATGTGTTTATTTGCCGAAAAAGGAATATATCTCTTTGTGGAAAATAATTCGTACACACAAGGAATGTTACTATTCAAAGGAAATAATTCACTCTAGGGCTTTCGATCCCGGGAATTACTTTCAGAACCGGGTTTACGGTGCTAGCTTTTATCAATCCCGGGATCTCGGTGCTTGCACCGGGAATTTAAAGCTTTAAATTATCATAAAAAATAGGAGTTATTACGAATGCTTTATTTTTAGGTGCTGTATAATTTAAAGTAGCTTCATCAAAAGTACACAAAATCAAAAAATGTAAAAAAACTCATTCAATATTTTACGACTTAAAATACAACCGCAATTAGATAAAAGCGTATAAGGTTTCGTCATTTAGTGATGATATTTTTTGATTATTTTCTGCATTTGATTGCTTTTCTGTAAAAACTGGAACAAAGATGATATACGAGTTCTACCTTCATTTATTCGGCGAGCAAGTGACACTTTCAACTGAAGAGCAGAATCACTGTAGCCCAAATTATTAATCATGAAGGAACGCTAAGCAGGAAAGATAAAATTGAGGACTGAAAACTCGTCTACCTGAACAACCTAAATACTGAACGCTTTTCATGCTTCAATAAAACCTTCCTTAATTCTAAAGATTAGCGCAATAAATATCACCTACCCCAAAATCTTTATGACCTGTAACCTAACATAAATGACATGATGCAATCAAGGTCGTTCTCGGGATCCCGGGATTGAAAGCTTTAAATCACACACCCTAGGAAAGTGACTCCAAAGGATTTGGTGAAATAGGTTTCATTTGATTACAAATAAGGAATATTAATATTATTTAAGTTTTTTTTTAATTAATTCATTCAAGTTTTTAATCCAACAGGACTGCGTGAATTGTCCAATTTCAGTCTACCATCGAATAATGAAGAAATCTAGCCATCAATACAAATTTGAATGAAAACAAATACACTGACTTAGTACCTTTTGGTTCTAAATCTCTTTTAAATTGTCTCCCTGACATTTTATATCGCCATCTCATTTGATTTCTTAATCATGGTGAAACACAGTTTTGTATCGGAAATAAGGCCCAATTGACCAATTACGAAACACGTCGACAAGACATTTCTTGTGTTCTTCTTTAATCTAACCACTCTACCATATTACATAAAATATAATAGAATTATTATGTTTTAACAAAATAACGAAAATTAAAAATATAACAGATGGCATTAAAGGATCTTTCTACGGGGAAGTCGCCGTATCATTTGCATATTTTATGAATACATAAAAACAATTTTATCTATTACAAACAAGGAAGTCATTGTGTGGAGAAAGATTAAAGGAATGGCATAACTATAGGAAATGCGAATCTCCGTGAAAGAGGATTCATGAAATGAAAAATGAGGATGGTTATAAATACTGAATACACAAACCTGTTTCAGTGCTGAACGCCACTAAATGGCAAACCATTTCCCTGGTATTTTTAACCACGTCCTGTAGAAACTCACTGGCTGCTGCCGTTGCCAACATATTTACAAAGTTATGCGACAACCACAATATATGAACGCATATATGAAATGTTGACTGAAAAATAAATGTTTGACATCAATATTAATCACGCCAATCCACAGTTTTTTCAAACCAGATAATTTAGAATTCATATTGCAACTGAGACTATTTGAGATATTCAGCTCATTTACCGCCGCCCCGGAAACCATTTATTGGATAACTAACACCTCTGCGATAGTTAACCCCAAGTTGTTCATGGGATGAGATTTATATATTTCCGGGTCTTGGCGGATGATGCGTCTGTCCACCAGCTGCGTGGCAGGCCTGATCGGGAGAGACTGGTTGAGGTAGACCTTTTGATCTCTCCAACAGGACTCTCTCGGAACATTGCCTTGCGCCGCAGTGGGAGGGATGGATTCATACGTCAATCCTACACAAACTGACTACCCACACCAAGTACCTTATTTCTTCCCAGAACTTCTCAAACTTCCTTTTCTAAAAAGACCCTCCTCATAGCATCCTCAAAAATCGTAAAATAAATGGTGATTTGATTTGGGGTATTATGTACAATGACGTATTGCGCTTCCTCCTTCTTTAACCAATGTTTCAGACAGCGTTACGGTCTTAAGTATTGTTTAAAGAAGCAGAAAGCGTAACACGGCATGACACCCTAAAAATCACTATAGTGGTTGGTATACGTGTCTTTATTAAACAAAAAAAACGATGTTAATATTAATTTGTTTATTTTACTATATTCACTGCTCATTTCTCAGGTGTATAGTGAAAATAAAAATCAACGTCGTGAAATAAAAATGCGTTATAAAAAATTGGTGCACTATTCGAACGCATGACATCAACAAATTAAATAACCGCTTAAAAAATGCTCTTTGAGTACACATGAATTCAAACGTTCCGAACTGTATTCATGCATACATATTAATATATTAAAGTATAAGTGGATAAACAGGTCTTTAAAACACGCGCAATTTTTCGAGCACGACGGCGTAGCCGAGTGCTCGAAATAAAGCAAGTGTTTTAAAGACCAGTCAACCACGAATACTTTACGCTATTTTTTTATTGGTACACTTTGAAACATAAATATTGATATTATTATTAAAAATTTGGAAATAAGAACTATTAATGAATTCGTGATGTGACATCACAATATCTTGTTGTCATGGAAATGAAAAACACAATTGACATTTAGACTTCACATTTTGTTGATTTGTTGATGTTGCCATGGTAACTTTAAAAAACGCGCGTTCCATAAAGTGCGATTTAAACACGCTAGAGCGTACTTTAAATGAGTAAAAAAGGGCACCAATAACAAAAAAATATTTCTGAAGAAGTCAATATTTTACCTATTAACGAAAAAAAATATTTCCGAATATATATTTTTATTTATTATTGGATAATTTGTATAGCGCCGCTTTTGTGAGATATCACCTCAGGGGCGCTTTACAGTTGATGCAGGTATTACATAAAATATAAATATTACAAAAATAGAGTGAAGTTAAGTTAAGTAAAATGAAGTAAAGGAACAGGCGACATGAAGATAGAAGATGGAGACTCTGCAACAAGAATCCCAGGTGGTTAAGAAACTGGTCCAGCTGCTGCAGCGAAAGAGTCCACCGCGTCCACCAACAGTGCCAGCACGAGGTTCGTCATCCGTCCAGGTATGTGTCTGCTGCTAATAAAGCGCTGACACACTATCCACTCACAGATACCAGACCTTGGCAGCACCGCTGTGACGTTCTACAAAGATAGAAGATGGAGACTCTGCAGCAAGAATCCTAAGTGGTGAAGGAACTGGACCAGCTGCTGCAGTAAAAGAGTCTACCACGTCCAACAACAGCGTCCAGGTATGTATCTGCTGCTAATAAAGCGCTGACACCTCACATATATAAGAGACCCTGGCAGCACCGCTGTGACGTTCGGCAAGTCCATCATTTATCTCCATGTAATCCTGTTCCTGGTAATTGTTGAAGTGGTGCATTCTGTCCGCAATAAGAAGCGACGGTTGGGTAATAAATTACCCTGGGCTTAGTAAAAAACTTGCCAGTGTCCAAGCTTGCCCAGTTTCCGAGAATTTTGTTGAAAACATCTGGAGTGCATTTACCGATCGCCGTTCGTTTCGAATGTCCAATATTTTTGAGCAAATTTCAGAATATTCACTTTAAAACACTGCACTCAAATCACATATTATAAAGTTCTAATAATTATTAAGTTTATTTTTATTTAAGTACAAATGTTGATTGATTGATTTTAAAAATAATTTCAAAAGGATTTTGCCTCATTTCCCTTGAAAATACTAAAAAAACACAAAGCGGTTGGAGGAAGCGTTAGGACGCGTCCTGCTGCCACGAAGGGCGCTACGCTAGATATATATATATGTTTATTTAATTTTAAGCATTTAAAATGTATTGGGTATTAAATATTTATAAGCAAACATAACGAAACATACATGATAACGGGATAATATAAGAGTACGTATTAGGTATCAAAAGAATACAGAGGGTCCGGGGGTAAAGTGCGCTAACTTCGGGAGGTGTATCTACTTGATGGTAGAAGTAAAAAAGAAAAATGTTTTTTCGAAATTCCAAATTTATTTTACCGACTTATTTTTATTTTTCAATACAAAAAATTCAAAATTTTATCCAAAAACTACTGCAAAACGTTGAAATTTCGATAAAAAGTTATTAATCTTTTTTTACTTGTACTATCATGCTTAATCATCTTCCGAAGTTAGCGCACTTTACCCCCGGACGTCCAATATAAACAAATAATCTGCCTTCCTTGCGACGCTTGGCCAACGGTTGAACAGTATGTGGTGATAAAAAGTCAGTATCATAATGCTGAAAATATGATATTATTTTCTTACCATATTAAGACTCATTGAAGGGATCAATACAACCGTCTGAAAAAGACAAGGGACAGGTCCTAGAAGAAGCTAAAAAGAAATAAATGCTGTTTATTAATTTTGGGGGTGGGTGTACGTACCGCCGCCACGGGAATCATTCATTGGATAACAAAAACCTCTTCCATAGGTCATCCCAAGAGATTCGCTACGTTTGGTGACTTAGAAGAGTTTATCAAGTCATGTCTCAGCATAAAGGTAGCGAGCTGGATCGGGAGATCTCGGAAGAGCTTTTTGACCCCTCCACTCTCTCTCAACCCCGACACTTTGTCCCCCATATTCGTACCCACCCATCCTAAATTTTCATTTCAAAACTTCCCCTCCTTCCTTCTTTTAAAAAAACCTTCTCCACTGCACCCCCAAAGATGACATGGAACCTGTGGAAATAATTTTCCTCAGGGCCTAGTGTGAGAAGTTAACGTAAAAAATGTTTTCATTGAATTTGCTATATTTTTAGTTAATATATATTAAATAACTTACAGTAACTCCATATTTTTGATTGATCAAATCCACAATATCCATCAGACTATCGTAAATTTTTTGCACTGAAAGCAAATCTACTTGAGATAAGGCTTCCACATTTGAACAATCAACTTCGGTGCACCTAACTATTTTTTTTTTCAACAAATCCATCAGAGCGTTATTATATTTGCACTCTAGTTGTGTCTTTTTTAAAATCTTCCGCATGATAACGTCGAGTATATTTGCGTAAGAACTGGTCATATATATTAAATTGCAAAATTGGAATAAAATAAAGTTTGTCGCGACGCAGTATGTACAGTATGTACAGTAGAAAAAAAATTGCAGAACATCTTCGGAGAGTGCGTAAATTACAAAAACTCCCAGCAAAATTTCTAAGAAATGCACATACTGGTTGAGGTTATTCTTATTGTGCGCATAGCCGTTCAATTGAGGTATGATAGACTCTATGGAGTCAAATATAGAAAATATTTTTATAATATTCTTCGAATTCCTAACATTTGATAGCCAAAACCAAGAAATGTTGATTATTCCACTCAGAACAATAACAACCACAGTCAGATAGAATACAGCAATGGCATCAAGTCGAATTTTGAATTCACGTAAAAAATAGAAAACAAGAATCCATGTTATTGAGAAATAAGAATAATATCGTATCTTAGAAAAGCAGCTCAATGACATCACCCTTTCTCCAATAAATCTGTAACCCTTTAATCCTAGAACTGCGCTAACTGCCCACAAAGGTTCCATCACGTGAACTAGCATCGCTCTGTTCCTGATTAAAGTCATGTTTTGTTATGAGTTATCAAATTTTTAAAGAGAATTACTATTTTATGTCCACAAACTGTTACAACACCAACCACCAAATAGATACAGTAATTTACTGTAATTGGTAGTTGAAGATTCGCATGTAGAATTTTGTGTCTATCAAAATCTATTATTATTAGAGTTATTTTTTACCGTTTATTCAACCCTAAATAAAGTTACATTGTTTGATTTTTTTAACGAGATAACTTATTTATTTAAAATTTTACGGTTGACGAGTCGGAGACATCTACAAACTGTTGGAAGTGAAAAATTTCCTGTAGTAGCGGAACATTTCAAAGCACGAGTCACTCACTGTCAAAATGCGATGAATTATTGTTTTCCTGTCTATTGTGAGTCTAAATTAAGTTATTACAATTAACGACAGATATGATCTATGTTCAATAATAATTATTTTAAAACATTGTTTCATTGTGAGTAAATTTTTTGAAGTTCATTAGATACACGAAGTATAGGTTGCTTATAAAGTTTTTTTCCTTACATTTAAGATTCGAATTAGGAAGCTGGACACACACGGAAGAGCCAATTGGCCCCAAGCCATTTGGCTGAATCCATTTTAATACTCTCCTAATTAGGGGACTTTGGAGCCGAGACTGAGTTTTTATAACTGGATTGTTCTATATAAGTGAGAACAGCTGTAAAAACCAGGCGTAAAAAAACACTCAAGCAATTTTCAGCATATTATGCCAAGTTTGCAAAAACGTTTTGAACAATCGCTTGCCATGATGAGTCAAATTTATAGAACCTAATAATATGAGATAAACGGTAAAATCTGGGTGAATTCACGGGCTTAGACAGCAGTAAGCAGTTTCAAATTTTGTTTAATATTTAATAATATGGTCAATAAATTATACCAATCGCTCGGGTGACTAAATGAATAAATAAATATATATAGAAGACATAAACAACTCTAATATTATGAGAAATGAGAATTGGAAAGTAAATAGAAATTAAACATGTAAAAATAACAAATCGTATGATTATGGTTTTAAAACACAGACAAAAGTGTTATTTGTATGAGTGTATAAAGTGTGATGTGTTTTTTATTTTATTTTATTTTATTGATTTATTGTGAAAAACAGTATATTCCATTTACATTTCACAAATAACAGTTTATAAGAAGTCAGTACATACATTTATTTGCATGGGGAAATACATCAATACTATCTGATTAACCAGATTTGTTAAATAGTATGCTTATTGCCGTCTTAAATTCTCTTTGGTTCAAATTGAAAATGTCAATCACAGAATAAATGTGATTTAACAAAGTAGTTATTCTCCCCAAAGGCATGATCATTGGTAGGTTGGTCCTGCCCCTTGGAAAAATAAATAATCTGTGCTGTCTAGCTCTGATGAAATTATCAGGGACATAAAAAGAAATTCGTTCCAGAATATCTGGATTGCAAATGTGCCCATTTAGCAGCTTGTGCGCCACTAACACCATTGCAATATTTCTCCTAACGTCTAGACGTTCTATCCCCAGCATTCCGGCAAGAAAATCAGAGGGATACAATAAAGGGTAATATCCGAACTCTCGCATGTAGAGGTATCGCATAAACTTTTTTTGCACCTTTTCTACATCATTTGAGTAAAGGGCATCTTCGGGTCCCCATATTATCGATCCACTCTCAAGAATGCTGCAAACCAGAGTAAAATAAAGCATTTTTATGACTGCCGTATTCGTAAAAGATTTCGAATTACATATAACAAAACCCAGCATTCGCATTGCAGAGTTGCACACCGAATCGATATGAGTTCGAAAAGTCAGACGCGTGTCAAAAGTGATTCCTAAATCCTTCGTTATCGAAATATGTTTTAGAGAGGTACCAGACATTTTATAGTTAAAATATAAAGTACGCTTTGCCCTTGTAATGCACATAATTGAACACTTACTACTGTTAAAATGAAGTTTATTTTGATGACTCCACTCTACTATACCGTCGATATCGATTTGTAGACGAATGGAGTCTTCATTTGTCGTTATACAGGTGTATAGTTTAATGTCATCCACAAATAATAAAAATTTTACAAATCTTATAAACATCCCTATGTCATTAATAAACAATAAAAATAATAGTGGTCCTAAATTAGACCCTTGAGGGACCCTAGAATTTGTGGCGTAGAGTTTCGATGTGAACTGCCCGTAAACAACGTATTGTTTTCTGTTAGACAAATAATTATGAAAGAACAAAAGCAGCATGTATGAGAAGCCGAAGCTTTCAAGTTTATTCAGTAATATGAGGTGATCCACTTTGTCAAAAGCTTTCGTAAAATCATTATATGAGACATCTACTTGTTCGTTATTGTCCAATATATTTGAGACGTAATCCGTAAATACCATTAAGTTGGTCGTTGTAGACCTGCCCTCTTTAAACCCATGCTGCTGGTTTATGAGAAATGGTTCTACTTTATAGTATATACGTTTTTGTATTACGAGTTCAAATAATTTGGCCGGTGCCGAAAGAATTGCCACAGGTCTGTAATTAGATACACATAATTTATCGCCGTTTTTGTGTAAGGGCGTGACTTTTGAGATTTTCCAGCGGTCGGGGAACTTACCGGAGTTAAGTGAAATATTAAAGATATGTAAAAGCGGTACCATTAACGGATCTGCATATCCCTTCAGGACAATTGTGTTAATAAAATCTGGTCCAACAGATTTTTTTGGTTTTAGTTTTTTAATTGCAGCTAGGTAATCATTTTTATTTACACTTAAAATTTCAACATTTTGAGCTAGTGAAGAGTAACCGCCTGGGGTGTATGAGTCAAATTCTGCACTATGTTCGCTATAGACTGACTTAAAGTAATTTGCAAATCCTTCCGGAATATCGGGCCCAGTATGAGTACTTCCGTTCCATGACACTGAGTTTAGAAACCCACCGTCTTTCCTATTTTCGGATACAAATTTCCAGAAGGATTTCGGATCACTCTTGACGTTTTTTTCGATATTATTTATGTAATCCTTATACGCAATATTTATACTACGTTTGATTTTAGATCTTAGAATACAAAACTTTTCCCGATATCTTATCAATCCGGTGCGCCTCCAGTTTCTGTGAAGTTTGCATTTCTTTTTCAGGTCACTAATAATTTCACCATTAAACCATTTAGGGTATCTTCTTTTAAAACAAGGTACACGCTTTCTCTCAAAACACATGTCAAAAAGGTCATAAATTACATTATAAAAATATTCTACTGCTAAATCTACATCTTTAAGTTTTAATAAGGGTTTCCAGTCGTGAGAATTCAAGTAAACATAAAAATATTCGAAGTTACCACGTTCTAGATTCCATCCTCGCTTAACACAATTTCCATTGTCGTCATTTAATAAATTCCGACAATAGGCTTTGCTTACATTGAGCGCGAATTCTATATATAAAAATGGGTGGTATGAATCTTCACTAACAAGTTTGATGTGTGTGATGAGGGCGGGCGTAGCTATAGCAGTCGCGTGATGTTTCCCGTCTCTTCTATCGGGTATAAGATTGCCAAATGCTTTTATCACCTGGTTAATCATGGTGTCTGTGCGAAGCTTGTTATTATTTTTCTAAATGTCCTCAAACACATATTGCAGTCCATCTATAAACATAATCTATGATGTTTGAATGCTGTTCGACAAACCATCTGCATTTAAATTATTCAACGTGTTTTCACAACTTTTCATTGAGAGAAAGAACCTGTGATGTTCAACGAACTCCTCGTATTATTTTGAAATCTGTATGTAACATCAAATAAAGGTACCTACCTACCCTATTTGGTAAAAGCCTCAATTACGTCTACTCCAATATTTGTAAAGTTTAATTAATTGCTTAATATTGTTATTAGATTAAATAAAATGATTCCAACTTACCACTAAATTTAATCGGAAATTAATGGTCTCCAAGACATCCATTAACTTTGTGTACATATTCTCAATTGAATATAATATGAAACTTTTGGATTCAAAGGAACCCAAAAGTTTATTAAAAAAAGCAAAAATATAATGGCATTTCTGTTCCTATAATTGAGCCCTTGTACGGAATAATTTTGTAACTAATAAAACTATCAAATTAGTTATTGATGGAATTTTAATTTACCTGCCTTTCTCACCACTTTTCATTAAAACTCTTAAGACTTGAATGGGTATTTTATTTTAATTACAAAATGTAATGAAACATAACTGATTTCGTTTCTTCCACCTTTCTGAAAACAAGAATATTTTTGGAAACAACGTTTTTCTGGGCAAGAGCTCAATTATATTCAGGTTTTTGCAATCCCAAACATTAAAAAACTATTGATCGTGTCAGTATATGTATTAATTACATTCACAAGATTCCAGAATTATTACCTCAAAAAATCTGTTGCCATTATTATTATAAATCCACACAGTTTAGACGTTTAAGATATGATCATCATTTAAAAAATCATCATTGTGAACGCCAGAGAACCAACTAAATAATTAATGTCCAATAAATGAATCCAAACGTTGCAAGATTTAAAAAAAATACATATGTTTTAACGTGGCATCATGCACTCATTGTTGAAAATGTTGACTGTTGTCACTGCCGCTAAATCTGACAGCAAAAAAGGATAAAATTCACTACCATTGAGAACAACAGCAAAGTATTGGATAAGAAATACTGTATCAAACATCATTTCATACAACTAGATTAAGTTTTTGCCACCCACTGTATCACTAATCTGAAGTGAACACCTGCGAGTTCAATGACCCTATTTTCAAAAACGAAATCATAAAACAAAGGCTAAAGGCCGTAACTAGGTGAGATATTATTAGCGCGCAATATTAAAACTGAAAACATGTTTTTGCAAGCTGACGCTGAATCACACAAACACTGTAGAAGAAATTATAAACACCCCATTAAAAAATATATTTATTCAATAATTACAACCAGTAGACGCAACTCCTCCGGTTATAACGCGATCTGTTATAACTTGAAATTACAATTCGTGAGTCTCAACTGAAAAATGTGTTCGCTTCTGTTTCTCCATCATGGTACAATCATTTTAAAGATTACAACTAGGTGCAACGAGCTGTTTACTGCCGGCACTTCATCAGCTGAGCGAGACGCATCTCTCGTCTTTACAATAGTGGAGCGTCTCTGTGTGCCGGCCCTTGAATTCCTGCTAGCTACCGACTGAACTAGCCACCGCTGTTGATCAGCTAAAGGCTGGCCAATTCCTGGAGCTGCCGATTGCTGGTCACTGATGCTGACAACTTAAAGGCTGGCCAATTCCTGCTGCTGCAGGCTGCTGGTCACTGATGGTAACAACCCAGAGGCTAGCCAATTCCTACAGCTGCCGACTGCTGGTCACTGATGCTAACAACCTAAAGGCTGTCCAATTCCTGCTGCTACCGACTGCTGGTCACTGATGTTGACAACCTAGAGGCTGGCCAATTCCCGTTGGCTACCGACTGAAGTAGCCACTGATGCTGACAATCTAAAGGCTGGCCAATTTCTGCTGCTGGCCACCAGTGTTGATCACCTAAAGGCTGTCCAATTCCTGCTGCTGCCGATTGCTGGTCACTGATGCTGACAACCTAGAGGCTGGCCAATTACTCCTGACTACCGACTGAACTAGCAACTGATGCTAACAACCTAAAGGCTGGCCAATTCCTGCTGGCCACCGACTAAACTGGCCACTGCTGCAGCAGTCGCTTGCGCCATTTGCTGTATCGTATGGCGCGCTGATGCACAATGTGCTCCAATCTGAAATCATCGCTGAAAGCATTCCGATTGTCTCAGTTTCTATCTGTGTATTAAAACCCAGTTTAATTTAAATACCAATAACCTTTTCTTATGAATTGGGTTGGCTGTAAGATAGTAGATAGTAGTACCTATAAACTACACCCCTTTGTAGGTTCTGTATACCAATACAATATGTAATTAAAATGTGAATTTTGATTTGAATCGTCTTTCTTTTACGATGGTTTGGATAGAACACCTCAAGGGTGTTTTACTTAAATCATTACCCAGGTTGAGGGCTGATGTGTGCCGGTGCTTACTATTTATAGTCTTTTATTGTACAGGCAAACATGTCCCGTACAAATACAATACTGATAATTTTGAAATTTCAACAATAACTGGCTTTACAAGGTGGTATACAGCAAAAATTGATATGAACGATAAGATAGTTTTTTTTATTTTTATTTTTTTTATTTTTTTTTTTTTTTATATATACAATAATATTATTATTGGGTTTATAAAAACAGTTTATTTTTAAACAAGTTCTGCTGTGTAATTATTATTACGCGTGATAGCTGTTTCGCCCTCTGAAGGCATTATCAAACTGTTGTTATCAATCTGCCTTCAGAGGGCGAAACAGCTGTCACGCGTAATAATAATTACACAGCAGAACTTGTTTAAAAATAAACTGTTTTTATAAACCCAATAATAATATTATTGTATATATAAAAAATAAAAAAATAAAATGGAGTTCTACAAATTAAACTTAATAACAATAGATAAGATAGTTTGTTGTAGTTTTATAGTATATAGTATATAGTTCACAATGCGATAGCCTCCTAATCCTAATATAGCATTAACAACCTGTAGGTTAATGCAATATTGTAAATTCATTGTTTACAGTGCGATAACCTCCTAATCCTAATATTGCATTGACAACATATGGGTTAATGCAATATTGTAAATTCAAAGTTAACAATGCGATAGCCTCCTAATCCTAATATTGCATTAACCCATATTTTGCTGACGTTACAAAAACGCAACAGTTTGGTTGCTGGGTCATATTTTGAGATCTTGATAAGGATTCACCATTATTCTTTCAGTTACCTATAGAAAAAGTTTGACTTTACCGTTCGAATTCAACAGATAGAAACATATTTGCTTCAGCGACTAAGTACACGTCCCTAAAGTCGGACGAAATACGACACTCAGATAAGCAATTTTTAAATAATTATTATCGATGACATATGACCAAAATTCTTAATATATTTTAGCCTTTTTTAATACAGAATCGATTCCTGTTTAATAATATGTACACTTTAAAAATTGAATTTCCGGAGGTACTCATTTTACATAGTTTATTTAAGTGATGCATTAACGCAATGTCAGCGAAATACGGGGGTAAAAACTTTTGAAATATTTTGTTCATAATAACCGGCAACAATAGCTATTATTGTGTTTTTTCTTTTGAATAAGATGATTTCAAAGGACTTTTTTTACCGCTGCCGACTTTATCGCAGAGAATAGGAATATCGAAGATGAAGATGACGAAGAAGATATTCCAGATGTGGTCGTTTTACCCCATAAAGTCGCCGAAGTTACTGACAAAGAGGATTTTGATGACAATGACTTAAACGGAGACGCTGCATTTAGCCATACGTTCGGGGATACGGCGGAAACTTTGGAAGTCCTCTCTAAGAGGCTAGTGAGTGAACCTTCAACAAATCCACCCCAACCCTAACCATCAACATCTTCGTCGTCAGTGCCAAGGGAAATGCGTTGGAAGTAATCGAAACCTAGTTATTCGCGAGGGCCAAATAACATTGAGAACAGAAGAGATGAATATGTTTTAAAAAAAATTGTGGGTAAATCTTGTACCGAGTTCTTTGGACTATTTTTTAGTGGTGATCTCATTCACTTAATTGTACAACAATCAGCCATCGTTCTCTCTGTACTCGGATGATCGGCATCCTGGTGATAATGGCTCACCAGGAGTCGTGTATAGGCGTGATAACCGTCCACTACACTTTTTACCCCCCTATTTCGCTGACGTTCTCATATTTTTTTAGGTACAAGTATTTTTTTTTTCTTAATTGAGTGTTTATATGCAACATATCCAAATTTCATCAAAATCTGACCACTGGAAGTGATAGCGGCGAAATATGGGTAGGGTTACCATCCGTCCGGGTTTCCCCGGATTTGTCCTAGTTTAGAAGGCGTCCGGGGAGCGTCCGGACGGGGTTTCATTTGTAGTCCGGGTTTAAAAATTTAAAGTCTTGGGCCACCCGCCACACACCGCCACATCGTAGAAACAATCTCTTCAGTAATTAAAATTAAATTCAATTTCCAAGAATACAGCTGCATTGAATTTTACAAATTCCTTTTAAAAAGGGAAGATATTCTAAAAGCTATCGGAAAGAGTGATAAATACAAAAAAAACTGAAAAGTAAAAAGGCAAGAGGCTGAGGAAAAATCTTTAATAGCTAGATAATCAAATAATGTACTTACAAGTGCTATAATTTCTATTCATTTTTGTAGTTAAAGTCATGATTGTTTTTATTACGTAAAAGAAACGTAGAATTTTTATTTTTATTTTTTATTATTTCATAGATTTCTTGAAATTACAATTGTTATGTTTTTTTTACAACCATACCATAATGCCCGTGTTAAGGTAATATGGCTGTTGATTAAAATTTAAGGTGATATAAATGAGAATAGTTTTGGATATTTTATGTTTTAAAAAATTAATAATGTAACTTACATTCCAGTAAGTCTAAGCTTTAAAAAGGGTCAGTTTTGTTGCTTAAGATTTTAGAAGACTGAATTTAGTTCATATTATGTTAAGAGGTATTTTGTTGTGTAAGAAGATAATTATTATTCAGTTAAAAGAGTTACCTCAAAAATTTGTAAGACTGAATACTAAAATGGTCTCAGTATTATAAAGATTTTTGTTTGAAAATTTAATTGAATTTAAGTTTAATATTTTAATAAGGTTTAGTTTTCATAACAGAGTATATTAATAATTTTTGTTTTATTTTAAGAATGAAAAAAATCTAACTTATTATGAAAACAATGTATAATGTAATTTGATTAATTTGTGTTATTTCACAATTAATTAATTAAAATATAATATATAGTATATTTGCGGCACGTTCCAGAGTGGAAGATACTACCAGTATCGCCCTGGTGTAAGACCACCATTCAGAATTGAAACGTTGCTCCAAATGGCTTTAGCCGTGTTTAGTGACTAGATCTGAATAGCCAGGTACTTCCTCACCTTCCTCTTTCCCTTCCCCACTTACCTTCAGCCTCACAACATCTCCCAATTGGGGATGCCATAGTGTCACTGGCTCCAGACGGGAGCAGTTGGGACTCTTGTGAGGTATTCACTATAAAAATAACAAACTGTAATAAGATTCTGTTTTGTTAGGTACATTTAAAATGATGATAAAAGATGACAAAATTCAATTTTATGGTCTGAAAATAAATAAAAAAGGTGATTTATGACATTTTAAACTGTTTTTATTACACTGACCGTGTTTAAAAAAACCTGTTGACATGTCCGGGTTATGGGCTCTAAAATCCGGGGTTTTCACGCCTCTTGTCCTGGTTGCCAAATTTTAGAGATGGCAACCCTAAATATGGGCAACATATGGGTTAATGCAATATTGTAAATTCATTGTTTACAATGCGATAGCCTCCTAATCCTTACATTGCATCAACAACATATGGGTTAATGCAATATTGTAAATTTATTGTTTACAATGCAATAGCCTCCTAATCCTTATATTGCATTAACAAACAAAATTGGGTTAATGCAATATTGGGCTCAACATATTTTTCAATTGCATTAATATCCAATTTTATTAAAATTTTCTTTTAATTTGGAATAATTTTTTTACATCCTTTGGAATTCAAATAACAAATAAAATTTTCAACAAATATGCTGCACACAATAATAAATTCAATTAACGGGTGTAGAAATAAATAAAATAAAACAAATTAATATTTACATGAAATTGGTAAAAATTATATTTATTGTTATTTTATTTTTAATAATGTTACTGCTCTTTGCGAGACGTCATCCTCTTTTTAGATAAATATATTTGTATTTCACTTTTGTTTTCGGTAATGAATGAATGAAAACCTTGAAAGCGGATATTAAACTTTTTTTTTATTGCCGACAACCCGGGCGTTTATTGACATCAATATTTGTTTACAAATTATGTGCGCTACCCGACTCACTAGACAATTTCTGTTCTGAGCCGGGTAGCAGTATCTACTATTACATATATCAATAATAATAAAAGAATAAAAATACAAGATACAGGAAAAAGAAACGTAATTAAAAAATAAAAGATTACCTAGATAAAATAATCTAAATATAAATTATTACATTCATATGTAACAGTAATTGAACATTTTAATATGTCATATAAAAATTAGCATGGAAGGTTTGCGAGTAACTTGTTAATGCAATTTCTTTTTTTGTTCATTAGCCACGTATTAAAGTATTTATATGTACATTTTCTGTTGATTTGAGTTGTATGTTGTATTTCTTTTAACTTTCTTTTTACTAATTTAATTATTGATATTGATTAGTAAAAAAAGAACTTAATGCTTAGTTGTAAGACATTTCTATTAATTTAGGGTCTGCTGAAACTAAAATTATCATATAATTAGTCATGACTGCCACCAAAGTAAAGATGTATGAAAAGTCGTAGGAGAACATTTTGAATGCCGTGATTACAGGTTTCCGCAGGGTCAGCATTTTATAAAATCTTCTAAGTTGCCTTTTCTTCTGAGAGTCATCTGCAAAAGATATTTCAATTAGAATAAATATTTAATTGATTTAAGACTTATTCAGAGCTTTCGCGGCTAGCGCGAAACTAGAACTCCGACAATTTCGCCATGATTAGGGTAGTATCGCTTCAGTCTTAAGATGCTTTTTTCAGTTGTCACGCACCATTACAGTGTTTGTATTTATTGAAGAATGGTACAAACGAGGCTGACTAGATAAGCGAAAGTCAACAACGTTTCACTGCCCATAGCAGAAGCGAAATCCGCTTTTACGTGAGAATTTCTCGTATCAACTCGGTTTTCGTTACCCACAGCGGCAGCGAATATCGCTTATATTTGAATATGCCTCTATGACACTTGGAAGATTTAAGAAATGCGCTGAACGCTAATATTAATAAATGGTTTTATCGAATGATGCCAAACGCTCTGTGGACTATTATTCTCCTGCAGCACTTTTGTATTGTTTTGCACACTACTTTCTTCGACTAGCACAATTTTAGGATCTCTTTGATTTTAGCTTAAGTAGTTGATTCTAAAGAGGAGAGTTTTACTTAGCCCAGTGCAGGAAAATGCCAACATCCATCCAGTTATTTTTCTTGTGCTCTTGATTTCATGATGCAGTTCTTCAGTAACCATTGCCGCACTAAAGGTTATCAGTAGGTGATGGATAACCCACGATATGAATGTAAGCAAGGTCTGGACATTTCTCTATTGTGAAGCCAAAAAAAATACCATTATCACTGACTTTCCATTGGTTTCTATATTTTGAATTAAGTGAAGGAACAGTGAAATGCCAGCCTGGTATTGAGTTGAGAGTAAATTACTAAACATGGCTTTACCATAAAGCTTACCAGGGTGAAATTCAAATTTTTTTAGAAATAATCATTAAGATGTTATTGAAGAGACTTGTGAATAAATTGGAACATATCTAGGAATCATAATTGACGCAAACCATTAAACTGTATATTTGTTGAAATTTTTGCTACCTAAGGATACGGACAAAAATGAGTTCGGCTTTTTTTATCAAGATTTTTTTTTAAATGTAATTACATATCATTTCCCAATAAAATATTAGTCATTTAGAATATATTTGAAAAAGTGTTCACGCAGGTTTCCTTGTTCGTATAAATAAAAGGGACGAGATGCGAAGCTATTATTATTTTGAAGAATTTTATTTTGAAGCTTTACTGAAAGTTTGTTACGAAATTTGTCAAATCATCCGTTATAGGACTACAGTGCCATTTTTAAAAAGAAAACGAATAATTTTAATAAATTAACAATATTTCATATCAGTAAGTTTTTAAAGAAAATTATTAAATGTAACATTCATTTGAATTAGTGTATTTGAAAGGAACTTACGGAAGAAAAACATATATAAGGCACGGTGACTACCGTATGGACTATAAGAGGAATTGGTCCAAGAAGTAACTGAAAAAAGTAGTAGTTATAATAAAAATTTAAAATTTCAGAACTTAAATAAAAACAATTTGTTGTTTTGATAATCCAATAGAAAAACATAAGTATTACTACCATCAAACCGAATCTGGTATTTGTCAGTTCCAACATGTTCAATAACTTGTTGTAGGTTATGACAATCGTTTCCACGCTTAGGGATGAGATAATAACTTCATTATTTGTAACCTCGTCAGATCCGTGTCGTAATCCGTTATTTTTCAGGATGGTCATTATCGTTACATTATTTTTCTTGCATAATCCTGGCTCATTAAATAAACTGCACAAACACATGTTTAGCAAGTTACTGTATGAGCGTATCACGTTTATAATATTACAAAACTGGAACATTGCGAAGTCTGATGTTAACACAAATGTATAAATCCATATGTGTGAAAGTATCTCTGAAATTGGCTTAATTGGATTTCCAATACTATACCAAATAAATGATATATCTAACAAATGCGCTATAATGAATACGTAGCTTCTCCCGTGAACATATCCATTCAAATTAGGTAATACCGTTTCGATTTTGGCAAAGTTGTTCAAGATTTTCAAAACCAATTTTGTGTTTATATTAGACAACCAATAGTACGTTGTGTTTACCGTCCCCAAGCAGTAAACAACAATAAAGCCCAAATAAAATAAAGGAATATCAGTTGCAGGTATTTGCCGAATCATTCCCGGAACGTAAAACATGGTTCCACATGACAACAACCCAGAAAACACAACTAGTTGAACTTTTGTTGCCCAGTGTACCGTTGTGAAATTATTTCCAACAACTCTGAAACTTCTCAAACCAAAAATAGAATGAAGAAACTTAAATGGTTCTATTTGGTTTAGAAAAACACTCATTCTGCTCATTGCTTTGACGATACACGTTTGGCACACAACTTTCTCATTTAGTTAAAGTGGTTGAATGCCAAACAATACATAGCTTTTATAAATGTTACAAATTAATATTTTTCTTTATCAAATCAGTCATTTATTAATTAATATCAATAATTAATGACAGCACGTGTTGTGCTGTGCGTAATGATAATGGTTTTATTTGTATCGGCATGACAGGAAAGATAAATTGAAATGTTTCATCAACTGAAGATCTTTTCCCTAAAGAGCGTAGATATATTGGTCAAGAATTTGTGGACGTTGGTGCAATCTATGTTTTTAAAAACGTATGTGATTTTTTCTCTTCTGTTGAAAAATGTATTGATACAAGTTTTATAACGATTATTGTGGTTTAATTGACCAAATTTCAAGATTGTTAAAGATTTCTTCAGTGTTAGTTCTCGCAGAACTTTCAGTATAATTTACATGATGGATATAGATGGGGTTCTGATAATTGAATTTAGAATATTGTCATTTGCACTACCTAATTCGATTATACCTTATTCTAAGAGTAATTGGTAGAGAGCCATGTACATGGTGAAAAAAAATTATGTTGATATTCTAAAAGGTTTTGAAAAATAAGTTATTTTTTAAATTTTATTATTTAAGTAACTAACATTTTAACTTTAATTAGAATTTGTAAGTTCAAGTCACTTTGAGTTTTTTAAGTGTAAGTGGGTGGTAGTCTAGCTATTGTTTTATTCTGTTAAGTTTGTCTTCTGCTTTATTAAAATTTTTAACCAATTATTCCCATTTATTATTATCATCAGCAAAATTTATGATTACACTTTCACGTTTTAGTAAGAATAGGTCATTCATAGGTAGTTCGCTGTCAAAAAAAATTGAGTGGTCAATAGCTCTAGAAAGGTCGAGAAATATATGCGGGATTGCAAACCCTTTTTTTACTTCACTTATGAGGCCCTAAAGAAAAAAACTTCCCTCAGGGCCGATTTCATTTTTGGGGATGCTGTGGGGAGGGTCTTTTTAAGGAAAGGAAGGAGAGGAATTTCCGGTAAGGAAAAAGGTATGGGTAGGAATCTAGTGAAGTTCCTGGGTTCAAGTCACAGATGCGACCGTATCTTTTTTTGATTCTTCTGTTTCAAATTTTCGTTTTAAAATTCGGTTATATTATCTTTAATAATTTAATATTAAATATTGAGGTATTACTAATTAAGTTATTACGAAAAAAAACATTCTATTGTCTTCAATATCATCTTCTATAGATGCGTAGTTACTTGCGCTGACTTATTATTCATGTACAGACCTACAGGCCTGCGATTCTGGAGTTGAACGATCAATCGTTTTCGTATGTGCCGTCTTCGAGTGAAAAACTACTAGTCGTCGCGACTAACTTTTTCGAATGTTTCAATTTTACGTATTCTTGAGCGTCGAACGGTCGAAGTTGGTAGAAGAGATGATTATATTGGCACCCCTGTGAATATTGTCTATGTTCCTGATGTTTTTGGGATTTCTATGGTGTGACTGTCAAACAGACAGCAGTTATAGAAATGCCAACAACCTACCACTCGCTGCCCTGTTTCTACTGGTTTTACCCAGTAGTTGCTGTGTGGAATGACTTTTCACGTTTGGCGTCGAAGTATGTACCTTCGACCAATTTCGGGAATAGCAACGACGACCAACGTACGTACTTTCGACGGCGATTTCGATGATTGCAATAAATTGCAAGAATTAATGGAATTAATGAATATTGCAAAGAAAACCTATTATTCCCAAACGTAGATAAATTTAATTCAATAATATTTTCACATAAATGTCACCCAATCATCCATACTATCACCATCTAAACCATGTCCCTCTCCAACGAGTAAAAAAAATCAGAAACCTTAGAGTATTACTTGACTCTAAATTACTTTTTAAAGATCATATTGAAAACATTTTAGAAAAAGCCTACAAACAAATGGGCTTCATTCTACGAATCACAAAAACATTCAATAAACCTTTTACACTTGAACTATTTTATATGGCATACGTAAGATCTCATCTCGAATTTGCATCTGTAATTTGGAATCCACAATACCAAACTTATATTAACCGAATTGAAAATCTTCAAACGAAATTCCTGAAACACCTGTCGTATCGTTTTGAAAATCATCAATGTAATCCTATTACTCTTTAAAAACGAAGAAAAAATTTTGACGTACTGTTTCCGTACAAAATTGTGAACTGCCTTATTGACTCCCCAGCCCTGTTAGAAAGGATTGCATTTCATTGTCCTGAACGCAATACCAGATCAAATACCTTATTTTATATACAACATTTCAAATCGAAATACGCACAAAACGCCTTGCTCGGGCGTATCTGCAAATCTTATAATGCCTTAAGCGATATTGACATTTTCCACTGTACCCTTAAATCGTTTAAAATCAAATTAACCTTACTATGTACCTAAGTTAAAAATATTACTTCTGTATTGTTTAGTATTCTCTTTTTAATCATTTTTCACACACACCATGTACTTTATTACTTTTAATTAATTTCTAGCTTTTATAAATGGAACTTAACTGGTTTAAATCATGTTCTATATTTTATGTTCAATTATTTTTTTTGTAAAACTGTATGTTTCCTAAATATACAAAAATAAAAATAATATTTAAATGCGCTGGCGGAGGCCACAAACAGAGAGGTTTCTGTCCATATTCACGTTCACATTTACAAGAACTTAAATCGATGCAGTATACAAGTGGAATATGTGTTCCAGTTGTATCCAGTTGTTCCAGTCTATCTGTGTAAACGCTGGCTGGTGCCATGAAATGGAGGAAACGCCCAGTTCATGTTTATTGGGAAGATGACAATACAATATGGAAAAGATGACGCTATACGCGTTCACACTATATTTACCAACTGACAAGCTTTCCATCTCGCTTGCACACATGCTCCTTCATTCACACATTACAGTTTTCAATAGAAAAACTTATCCTAAATTTATGCATAGATTAGCAAGATTTTTTCTGTTGTGTCCTTTGTAATTTTTTATTTAGACTAATATCCAAGACGATTATACCATCATTTTGTTTTCACCTTACAATTTATTTATCTTTCTATTTTCTAGTACCTTCCTCTTTTTGACGTTGATGAACAAATTACATCACTCTTTTAAATTATATGTTTATGCTTTTGTCGGACAGAACGATTTTTACTCACTTGTTATTTCTATGTAAAATTATAAATATAGCATTTTATAGTAGAGAATTGCTTACATTGATGAGATTTCGGATTCCACTACGTTATACTGTTATTGAAGCAGTTTACTTAAATATAATAAATTTATAATAAGTTTAAATTAAACTCAACGACCAGTCGGTGACTGAGTTAACATCGCGTTGCGTAGTGTGTTCACCTCGGCTGGCTAAGTCCTCCATCACAACACAAGCAACATTTTCCACTTACTGCGGTGGTAGTACGAGATTTACAAATTTTGTGAGGTTATCCATAACCTGAGAACGTTTATCTTTCTTTCAAAAAAACTAAATTAAAATATTTTAAAAAATATGTTTAATTTTTACTGTCCATATGCAAAAGCCCCTAAAATGGGCAATAATATATAAATAAATACATTAAATTTCCCAAATGAGTTGGGTAGCGTTGTTACAACAACCAAATTACTTAAAACCTTTGTATGTTGTTCTAAATAAATAAAAATATACTAAGTAGATAAAAAACACGACTTAATTAATGAGAAATTCTTATTAGTAGTTACTAGTTAAGTGGATTAAAAAAAGCATTAGAATTGATGCGTTTGTCGAGATTGTCTGAATGTGATTTTATTAACTAGTCCTTTGTTTTGATATTTTCACTAAGAATAACTTTTGAATTATCTATGCGTTGGTTGACTTTTATTAAATTGGTGAAAGGGGCCGAAGAAATGGGTATACTCTTTGATAAAAATGATCTAATTAATTTTATAATGAACACAAAAAATTACCTTTAACTAACCATCAACGTAACCTATTTTAGAATATGCTAAAGTGGGATCCGTTGAAATTAAAATCATCATGTAATTAACCATGGCTGCTACTCAAGTAAAGAGAAGCGAAAAGTTTGTAGGAGAACATATTACATGCAGTGACTTTGGGTTTCCGCAAGGTTAGCATTTTAAAAAATCTCTTGAGATGCCTTTTATTCTGAGATTCTGTAAGAAAAAAAAAGTTTCATATATGTATTACGATTGTAAGATTAAGGCCGTTTTTGATTGATATTACACACGTATTAATATATTTTTTTTATTATTTTAGAAACAAATAGTAGGTACATTGAGTGGTAAACAATTAACAACATTTTAGAAAATATTGCAAGGTTCAGTACCAACGACATGTCTCCACAATATATATGCCACAGCCAAAGTAATAAATCCGGATATTATATATACTATACAGCCATTATTTATAATTTCTATCCAATTTAGACAAAATGATAAATGACACAGAATTAATCACAATAACTAGCCATTTTATATAATATCTTCGAAGACTTGGATAAAGTAATAAAACAGGTAGGAATAGGTGAAGCTTATTAAATTATATTACAATTTTCCTTTAATTTATAAGGTTGGGTTATTATAGGTTAGGTTAGGTTGGGTTGGGTTAGGATGGGTTGGGTTATTATAGGTTAGGTTGGGTTATTATAGGTTAGATTAGGTTAGGATGGGTGAGGTTAGGTTAGCTTAGGATAGGTTAGGTTAGTTTGGGTTTTATAGGTTAGGTTAGGATAGGGGGGTAACACGTCGGTTGGACAGTATTTATTACTTTGGCTAACTTTGACCCGATATTATGAATAATATCCGGATAAAGTGATTAATTTATCACATTGGCTATTATAATTTATACAATTTTGTTATTATATATAATGACCAGTCATTATGTATAATATCTATTTAATCACTATGACTGTAACATATACATACATTTATCGAGTGCTTATATAATATTTACATTTTACCAGGTGGGGTTAGTACAAGTTAGGGAATAATTTGTTGTAAAGAAGATAAACGTAGGACAGAGAAATTTTGGGTTTTCGGTTTAATATTAGTATAGTTTCAACGATTGAAAACATGCCAATTTTTAAATTCAATGCCTCGACCTCTGGAGGTCATCATAGTATTTATTTTCTAACAAAAATTCAAAAATTGACAAAAATGAGTACATTTAGGTTAGGTGTGATTAATTTAGGTAAATTAATAACTGTGAAGTGTGCAAAGGAGCTCTTTAATGGGGTATTTTGAGAAAATGGTACTATGTAAAATTTTACCTGATCCAGTGCAAGAAAAAGCCAACAACCGTCCAGTTAAAGTTCTTGTGGTCTTCATTTCATGCTCCAGTGCTTCACATACCATTGCCATACTAAACGTTTGCAGAATGTGATGGCTAATCCATATTAAGGAGATGAAAAGGCTGTCATTTTTTACCTATTGAAAAGAGATGTTTTTGTAAATTTCGAGTATAACTTGGAACATTATATTGCAAAATCAGTTTAATTGTTTCCGTGCAGGAAGTAGGAAGTGAGGTGTGGCGGCTGGCGGTGTCGCCCGAATACCTCCAACAGACTAAACAGAACAGAGGAATTGGTCCAAAAAGTAGCTGTAAAAAATACAAACCATAAAATAAAATATAAAACTTCTTTTAAAAAAAATTAAAGATAGTAAAAATAGGTGTTTTGAAAATCCAATAAAATTCTTACCATCAAATCAAATCTAGAATTTGTCAGTTCCATGGTGTTCAACAACTTATTATAGGTTCTCATAATCGATTTCACGCGTAGGGTGGAGATAATGAGTTCATTGTTTGGTGTTACCTCGTTAGATGAATACCGTAATACTTTATTTTTCAGTACGTTCATCAGCGGATCATTATTTTTCTTGAATAATTCTGGCTCATTTAAACTATTGCACAAACACATGTTCAGAACGTTGCTGTATGAGCTTATCACATTTATAATATTGCAAAACTGGAACATTTCGAAGTCCGACGTAAACACAAATGTATAAATATATTGTGTTTGCAAGTGGAATTAGCTTAATCGGATTTACGATATTATAAGAAACAAATGAAATTTCTAACAAATGAACAAAAATATAGAAGTAGCTTGTTCCGTGTACGAATCCATTCAACTTGGGTACAACGCTTTCTATTTTGTCAAAGTTGCTCAAGAAATACAAAAATATTGTTGAGATTATATTTGAAAACCAATAGAATATAATATTTAACGTTCCCGTGCAGTAAACAATAACCCACCCCAAGTAAAATATAGGAATACCAGACGTAGAAATTTTTTGAAATACTTTCGGTATAAAAAATATTGATCCCAATATCATCAATCCAGAATATACAATTAGTAGAACTTTTGTTTACCAGTGTATCCTTGTGAAATTATACCCTACAACTCTGAAACATCTCAAACCAAAAATAGAATATAGGTACCCAAATGGTTCTAATTTGTTAAGAAAAACAATACGTTTGCTCATTGTTTTAACTTTTTCTAAAACCCGTTTGTTCACATGTGTCAGATAGTGAAATAACGTTCGTGGTTATGATTAATTAATTTATGTTCTTTTCTTAACCGTTTTGGATGAAAATGAATAATTGTGAATGAAAATGGATAATTGATCAAGGGTCATTTGTATTTAACCACTTAGGTGTATAGGTACTTATATTTTTGTTATGGTTTATAACCATTATATATTTCAATTTTTGAGACTGATGCTTATTGGTTAAATTCGATTATTATGAGAATAATATATTTTTTTAAATTATTAATTAATTTTTTCTTCATTTTGAAACTGTATACAAAATAACTGTATTAAAAAATAACTGTGAAAATACTCTATTGTGGAAGTTTCGGTAACCTGTTAAGTTCTAGTTTAAAGAGATGTTTCCAAGTAAGGATGCATTTCCTTAGTTTACATGGAATGTAAACTGTTTAAAAAGTGTAATCGTTGTTGATATTTAGGGTACCATGTCGTTTCAGACAGTCTTGCAATGTTTGGACTCTTGAAGGCTGTCTGAAACATTGGTTAAATGAGGAGAAGCGCAACAACGCATATTACCCCAAAAATCAACAGTGATAAATTCAATCCTTTAGTCGTGAAAATTTTAAATATATCCGCTAAAAAATGATTTACTATCTTCAAAAGTAAACAGAATCAGCTATTTCTGTTACTGAATCTAGGTAAAGTTGGTGAGAAATCCACTCCATTTGAGAAGATAGATTTGAGATAATTTTTATCATACGATGGCGCTATTTTTTAATATTTTTTTTACGGAATGTACATTTGAATTAATTTAATATGGTATATTCAACTAGTTAAGTTACTTTTTTTAATATTTCTATTTTTGAGACCGATAATTCGTGGTGGAATTCCATTATAATATATTATAATAAAACAAATAAAAAACTTTATTCCACTTAATTTTATTTTGACCGTAACCGGTTTCAGCTCGTCAAAGCCATCTTCAGACTGGTACACAAAATACCAGTCTGAAGATGGCTTTGACGAGCTGAAACCGGTTACGGTCAAAATAAAATTAAGTGGAATAAAGTTTTTTATTTGTTTTATTATAATATACTTTTTTTAATAAAATAAAAGTATGACAAGGTTTTTGTGCAAAGCACAAAGGATAAAAAAATATTATAAGCAATAATTATTAGCCTGAAATACATACAATTGTATAAATTGAAAAAAATCGATGCTGCCGATAGGAATTTTACTATTTTTTTCTTGGAAGATTTTTCAATTTTTGTTTGTATTTCAGGCTAAAAAGTATTCCTTATGGTTGTATCTTTATTTTATGTTGATATCAAAATTTATAATATTATGTAGCATAATTAAAATTGAATGAAAAGAATAGATAACCAATTAATAAATAATTTATTTTGATTTGAGTACATCACAATGTACTCACAAGCAGAGGCAACTCTGGGGTTCCAGAAGTGGAAGGTCAATCGAAAAAAACCCGAATAAAAGGTACTATTAGTAATCCGAGGGGAATATTATAAAATCGCAAATATCTATAATTAATTTGCCAGTACTCACCTATGATGAAGCTGGCAGCAAAATATAGTTTTATTTAAATTTATTTGTCTTATCACTAATTAATAAAACATATTACGTTAACGTACATTTTGTTAATGAATTTTTTTAACACCTATTGCGATAATTTAAAAAATGTACAAATATTTATGTACCAAGATAGTTGAGTTGGATAGGTAGGTATTGGAGTGATGTGAGTGATCTTATTGATTTATTTTAAAAAAAAATAGAAAGCAGTAAAACATTTCTTGTACATTAAATCGATCCTCCTTTATTTAGTTTCTGCAAAATGATCAATGACATGGCTGTGGAAATTATACATTTTCTAAAAAAAAAATTCGATGCTAATCATTGCAAGTGAGCGTAGTCTATCTTGACTCGTTGTATTGCTCAAAAATATTTTAATACCTTTAAGAGTTGAAAAACTACTTTCACTTTCAAATTGTAGCACTTTTATTGTTTCTGAAAATTATTATCAAGTAAAAAATTTAAAAGCGATGCAGCGCTGTTGGCATGGTGTAAGTCACCACGTTGGTAAAACACTATTAACTTATTATCTGTTCTGTTGGAAAATACTGATTAAATTCGATAAAATGAGATAATCGCCATATTAAAACCTATTTTGCAATTCTTCTAACATAGTGTCACAAACTTGTATTGCCACCAAATGACTATTTTTATCAACGCGCCTTTTCTTACATTCGCCTTCTAGAGAAGTAATTCAACCTAAAGGGTTGGAACTCAGTTCTGCTCGTATGGCAATGTCTAAATTCACCAATATGTTTTTGAATTATTAGTGCACCAAATTTTTGGCCATTGTTTGTCACACAAAAAAACTTTCGATTGACCTTTTTCTGACATCTCCCTCTAATACCTGAAAATCATAGTGCATAGAAGTAGTAATCATAGTGCGCTATCTCACTCTAGGTCATGTCCAAAAATCCCTGAAAATATATTTTGTATGATACTAAGCGCGCATCAGACACGATAGGGTTTACCTCCTTTGTCTAAGGCAAAGAAAAATAAAGAATATATTTTCGGTGAAAATTTAAATTAACCCATGCTAGACATATACATGAGCTTCTCATTAGGGCGCTAGATGGCACTGGACCCGCTACGATGACGGATTATTAATTACCGCTAATATTTAAACTTCACAAATAGTTGGGGAGTTAGTTAAATCCAATTTTTAGCTATTGCAGCATATGTTTGGGGGTAATTGTCTAAATGACCTTCTTACAAGAGCCGCCACTGATTGAAAAGTTAATTTAATTTTAAACGTTTTAAGAGTACATATCAATATATATTAGGGTATGTAAGATTTGCAGATACGCTCAAGTAACGAGTTTTGAAATAGAAATACGTTTCGATTTGAAATTTTGTATGTAAAATAAGGTGTTCGATCTGGTATTGCATTCACGGCAATGAAATGTAATCCTTTCTAAGGAGCTAGTGAGTCAATAAGGCAATTCCCGATCTTATAGAAACAGTGCGAGCTTTTTTTTTCATTTGTTAGTAGTATTAGGGTTATATTAAAGCGATACGACAGATGTTTTATGTATTTTATATGCCCAAAGCATTTTGTTGACCCCAAAGTTTTATTTAATAAGTTGACTGCGGTGACTTCGCGACCTTGAGAAACATCGTAGAAAATTTATTACAAAGTCGTCAAAGAAGATGCATACCTTAAAATAAAAATAAATTATTTTCAAGCAATATTTAGCTAAGTTCTTTTGTACAAAAGTGTAAAAGTCATTTAAAAATAATTCATAGATTTTCGTATGTAGGACACCGGTGTCCCATTCACAATTGACACAGAGTTGGGAAAAAAACCAGGACTTACAACAATAGCATTTTAGAAGTAACATTTATTAGTATTTATTGATTTAAGTTTAGCTTTACAGGAATTAAAATCGCGATATAGTTAGCCATAACGGCCACTAGAGAAAGCATGAACGCAAAGTTAAATGAAAACATTTTGCAGCCATTGATGTCAGGTTTCCGCTCGTTCATGCATTTGAACAAGCGCCGTAGGTTGGATTTTTTCTTGGAATCTGTAATAATAAAAAAAACTAACACTTAAAAAATACATGATCTAATTTTTCATGAAAGTTAATTTCTGTATATACGTGGAAGTTTAATGCTCCATAGAACGACACAGAAAAGCCCAACAGTACCGTGACGGCAGTATTCAATAGCACATAACTAGTTATAAAATACACATTTTACCGACTTGCGACTAGTTTTCCACTAATTTTTAATCCAAGAATAGTAGAAATAAGTCAGATATTTAATAAATAGTTTAAAAATTTGCCAATTTTATCCCATTTGTCAAAATTCAAATCAATGTCCAACATGGTCTTTCTTTCTTGAAAAATTAATGAAATTGTGTAAAACAAAAATATACATCTCAAAAATCGGGTATTTTTCATGCATTGACGTCATGATCTAAAACTATAGATCAGTGCTCCGCAACCTTTTCTCACCTACGACACACCAAATTTCTTCCTAGAATTCCGCGGCACACCAAAAGCTAAAATATATCTATAGATATTAAATTGATACACAAATTTTACAATAATTTCTTGTTTTTTATTTGAAAAGTATATATACATACATATAAATACAACATATTTATTTTTACGCAATCAAAATAATAAAAAATTAATGAGCGATTAATTGTTAAATTAACCTGCTCTTGTTTTAATGAACACAAAAGTTTTATATTCGGCTCGATTTTTGACAGCACAACCCGAAGTTCTTGGTCAAGACCTTTTAAGCATGACCGCTTATCATTTTTAATTAATACAAGCGTTGAAAAACTTTGCTCACGTAAATATGTCGTTGAAAATGGAAGTAGTGTTAAGAATGCTTTGACGGAGATGTGAGGATATTCCTTTTTAACGTATATCTAGTAAACATCTACTTGATCTACGGAGAAGTGAAGTTTTAATGTCATGTCATTATTTAAATCTGTAAATTCCACTCGAATTTGCAGAGGCAGTGCTTCCGTAGAATTTATTGCATTGGTTGCAAAAGGATTTTGAATCCAATCGTATTATTCCGTATTAATGGAATGAAAATACTGACCAAATTTCTGCTGAAGCAAACTTAAATGTTGTTGGGTCAGATCCACAGTTAATTGTTTGTTTTCAGTTGTACTAACCTAGATCCTTTGGGCTAACTTTGGTACTAATTCTTTCTGCCGAAGTTCGTTATTAAGTTCATTCAAATGCTCGAATATATCAGCCATGTATGCAAGTTTGGCTATCAAGTAATTATCATCGAGGTGCTGATATAGTTTGGGCATATTTTGATTTAAAAGAAACTCACACACCTCGTGACGAAGCTCAAACAATCTAGCCAAAACTTTGCCTCGGGATAGCCAACTAATTTCAGTATAAAACAATAAGGATTCATATTCGGCTCCCATTTCTGCACAGAGTATTCCAAAGATTCACGAGTTGAGGGCTCTTGATTTAATTATGTTTACGATTTTAATGCATTCATTCATCGTGTTCAAAAGTTCCTCCGGTAAATTTTTGACCATCAATGCTTCTCGATGTATGCAGCAGTGTTTAAATTGTAACGTTGGATTTTTTTGTTTTACACAAGTGACAAAACCCTTTTTACTACCCGTCATTGCCGCAGCGCCATCCATGCAAACAGCAATGCAATTGCTGCATTTAATATTATATATTTTGAAGAAATCATCGGTTACTTGAAAAAATTCTTCACCGGTAGTTCGCTTTGGAACCTCCTTACAAAATAAATAATGTTTTTTAATAAAGTCCTTGTCAACGAAAAGTACAATGGCTATCAACTGTGCTTTATTTTTAATAGTGGTTGTTTCGCTGATCTGAAGTGCAAATTTTTCAGCCAATAACAGTTTTCTAATCAGTGTTTCTAATATATTGTGAATACGTCTTTTAACAGTATCTGCAGACAATGAAAAATAGACAATATTATGAAAAATATTTTGTCATTGTGTATTAAATACATAATGAAATATTGTAAAATGTCAAATACATTGAATTTGACCGCGGCACACCAGTGTGCCACGGCACACCGGTTGCGGAGCACTGCTATAGATAAGTAAATCGAACTTTATTTTCTCTCACAATTCCGTTTACTAAAAACAGGGGAAAATTCATGCGAGTGGCTAATTGACTATTTCTGACATAAGCGGTTCACTTTTCTGTGTTGTTGCACTGAGCGCTTATCCTACCTTATTTTTGTCCGTGAATTTATTTGATTAAGTAACAATATAAAAGTCTGACCAATTACTCCGCTTGAAAATGCCAGGATTTGTCTAGTTATCTGCCTGATGTTTCGAACGTCGTCCTGCAGCGCTTCGTTGGCCATTGCTATACCAAACATGTTGAGGTAATGGTGTGTTATCCATAAACTATGTATGACTATCCAAAAAGGCGACTGTTAGGAGATAAAATGATTAATTTTGGTAAATACAGCAATCATAAGTATTATGTCAAAACAGCAAACATCAATCTGTTAGAAAAAAGATCTAAAGAAAAGAGCAGTAAAATCAACTGTCACTATTTTTTTTTAACAAAATATCACAAGATACATCAAGATTTTTAACTTACACTATAATGCAGCATGTTAGGCACCTTTACAATTGCATGCAGCACAAAAGGTAGCGGTGCAAGAAGAAGCTGAAAGAAGTTAGTTCAACCCAAAAGTTCAACAATTAGATGAATAGTAAAAAAAATATAAATGTTATTTAAACTCACGATAGCGTTAAATTTATTATTTGTTAGCTCCAATGTTTCGACAAGTTTATCATACATTATCTCCATTGTCACAATATCCAGTTTTTCGAATAGATGCTCCTTTAGTGGGTTAAGTGCGGTGTAATGAATTACTTTAGTTTTTAGGAAAAACATTATTGGATCGTTTGAGGTTTTATAATATTCAGGCTTTTTAAATTTCTTACAAAGTGCTATTTTTATAATATTAGCGTATGAACTCAACATATTTACGATATTACATATCTGATACATAATTAGATCATTTGTTAAAGAAAAAACGAATCGCCAAATGCTTGGATATAATATCAAAGTTGACAAGTTTTTCGTTTTAAACAAAAGAACAGCGCTGTATACAATAAATGCAAAAGTCAGAAAATGAATTAATAAATATATATGACTCTTCCCGTGAACAAATCCATTCAGTTTTGGTACGAAACTCTCTAAAATGTCAAGGTTTTTCAAAATCTTTAAAACTGCTTTAGTATTGACATTTGTTAGCCACATCAACGATAAGTTTACTGACCCGGTACCGTATAGGATGACAGTTGCAGAGAAAAACAGAAGAGAAGTTTGAGTATAAATAAAGTAAGGCGGAATGTACGCGACAGAAACGTACAAAAATATTGCACAAACTACGATGATGTATACTTTGGCTGTCCAGTGTAAATTTGTTAAAATATTGCCTTTTATGACTCGCCAACTTCTTAAGCCAAAAGCCAGGTGAAGTATTGGGAATGGCTCCATTTTGTTTGTAAATGCCACGATATTATTTACTTTGTGAATTATTTGATGGTTTGGTTGGTCTCTTGATCTAAACATTATGGGATCGATTGATTGTGGACTGTCTTTTTGAAATTTAATGGTGTGACACTACCGGGTTTCTAAGGCGCACATCATATATAAACATGTAATAGAAACCTTTTGATTAAGTGTAATGAAAAACCTTTTAATTATAATAATTATTTATTTGATTAAATGGATGAGCATTGGGTATTTTATTAATATTTCATGTGAAAATACATTTTTAACGGAATCGAATAACTTTTTCGTTCAAAAAAATATTTGTTATAAGCAGGATTTTCTGCTTTTTACAGATGCACCAACCGTTATGGTTTATTTTATCATATTATAATGTTACCTTATACCGCAATGTAAACTATGATTCTCCACCTCATGACATGTTAACACCATCAACAAGTTTAATGTTATTTATTTATTTGGTACCGGATTCAGTATAGGCGCAATTGGTTTATATGGTGCGTCTTCCTGTGATGGAGCTAATGAAAAATACACAGTAAAATATAATTTAAACACATGATAAAATATAACGAGTAGACTGAATGTTGTAGAAATGAGATCCCTGATGCGTATGTGTGGTAAAACCATGTATGATCGTGTGAGAAATGTTAAGATCTGCAAAGAGTTCAAGGCTGATGTGAGTGTAATGAGTAAGATTAAGAAAGTGACGCTTAGATGGTTTGGGTGTGTAGAGCGAATGAGTGAAGAAAGCAGTGTAAGGAGAATATAAAACCAACATGGCACGATCAACTGAATCAGATAATTGAGTCGGGCCATGTCAAGATTTAGAATAATAGAAGAGAATGTATGATACGATGTATGAATGTGAATGAGGCAAGAAAAAGTGTGCCGAGTTTTTTGACGGTCTATCATCTTCTGTGCTTACCCCTGCGTAATTTCTATGTCATCGTCCGTTACATTTTTCGTTGAGAGTTGTTAAAATATATATTTTTTACATTAACTTCACACAGAAGGCCCGGAATGTATTTCTTTCTCGGGGCCTATGTCATCTTTGAAAAAAATGAAAGCAGAGGAAGTTCTGATAAGGAAAAATATGTAAGGGGTGGGTGTATTCATAAGGGACGGAGGTATGAATCCTTCCCTCCTCTACCGAAACCGGCCTCTCCTAATCTAACCGCCAATCAGTTGGTGTACCGGCGCATCCGCTTTCAAGAACTGGACACATCTCACCGATGTTCCCGGTGACCCATGCCAGAGGTATTGATTATCCAATAAATGGGGGGCGGTACCCATGCCTAAATTATCAATAGTTTTAAGAGGTGACACATATATGGTACAAAAGCTGCATTATATGCAATGGTCTAAGAGGTGACCCATAGATGGCACTAAAGCTGCATTATATGAAATTGTTTAAGACGAGACCTATAGATGGAACAAAGCCATCGGTAATACAGGCATCGATAATTTAATAAATGCGATTGCAACCTAAAGATTGAGGTTCATAATAATTCCTACCGCCTGCTAAAGAAGCCATCAGGACTCATTGTATCTATCACAATAAAGTCTAAAGTATATTGTTGACCACAGAGCCAGTTGACCGATGTCGTCCTTCGAGAAAAAATGACGCGCCGAAAAATCGTAGATAATTCATTCCAAAGCCGTCAGAGAAGTTGCATACATAAAATCAAAACTATTTTTAGCAGTATATTTAATATATTTAAGCAGTATGGAGTAACATTTATTAGTATTTATTGATTTGCGTTTAGTTTTACGGGAATTAAAATGGCGATATAGTTAGTCATGACGGCCACTAGAGAAAGCATGAACGCAAAGTTAAATGAAAACATTTTGCAGCCATTGATGTCAGGCTTCCGCTCGTTCATGCATTTAAATAAGCGCCGTAGGTTGGATTTTTTCCTGGAATCTGCAATAAAAAAAAAAAACTAAGCACTTAATAAAATCGACTACACGATTTAATTTTCATTAAGTTCCTTGTCTATGAACATGTCATACACACGGGGAAATGTAATCTTCGATGAAACGATCCAGAAAAAATCAACTATCTGTGATGGTAGTATTAAATTGCGCATAACTACTGCGCATGTCTAATTGATTATTTCTGAGTTGGGCGGTTCACTTTTCTGGGTCGTTGCACTGAGCGTTTAACCTCTCCTTGAATAATTATTGACAATCAAGTCTGACCCATTACTCCGCTTGAAAATGCCAGGATTTGTCTAGTTATCTGCCTGATGTTCCGAATTTCGTACTGCAGCACTTCGATGGCCAATGCTATTCCAAACATGTTGAGGTAATGGTGTGCTATCCATAAACTGTGTATGATTATCCAAAAAAGCGACTGTTGGAGATAAAATAAAGTAATCATAAGTAACCAGAGATGTGCAAAATGGGTACCCAAAACCATTTGAAATGCAAAATGGAAATGGGTCAAAACTTTTCCATTTGAAAATGCAAAATGCAAAATGGTTTTTAGAAAAGCATTTCAAATGCAAAATGCAAAATACCTATTTTCAAAATGCATTGAAAATGCAAAATGGTTTCTCAGGTTCAAAATAATTATTGAATTTTTAAACAACTTTATCATTTAATAGTGGACATCAATGTAGAACTACTTGTGGAATAACAAATCATACATACTGATATGTCCTGTGTAAAAAACAATTGTATTTGAGTGGAATATAATAGAATCTATTATTAACTAAATATTGTCATTTTTAATGATTTTTTCTTAGGGCCATCATCATTTATGTAGTAACTCTCTAGTGAGGGGACATCCACCAGTGAACAATAAAGAAATACAGGACAGTGAGACAATCACACAATATAAAATGTTGTTTTCTAGTGCGCACCCATTATTTGACCATAGATTGTCACAAAAAACTCCAAGCAGGCGCACTAAAAAACCCACAGATAATATAATACAACTTTGAGAAAACCAATATATATTCTATATTATGTAGGTATTATGTAGCCTTAGCCATTATTAGATTTTAGAAGAACGAGCTTCTCAAAAACATCATCACTCATCTTTCTTCTATGAGGTCTCATGATTATACCTCCATTTGAAAAAAGACATTCAACTGGTGCTGAACTCGGAAGACAAGTATTGCATTTTATGAACATGTACCAAACAGTAAAGTAAAAAAATTGCTCGGGACTAATATTGGCAACGTAAAAAATAGAAACTGCTATCTAAAATTTAATATTACAGCATCGTGGCTCCGTGTTCACTATTTGAATCTGTATTTTTTTAATGGTATCACTTAATTGCCAGGGCTCCTACCAAGTAGCAACTTGACAGACGTAAATTATCTTTCATAGCGAGGTTGAGGACCGACTGATATACGGGGCCTATGATAAAAAGATGAGTGGAGATAACAGGAAGAATGTTGCAAAAAAGCATTTAAAATGGAAAATGCATTGAGAAAAGCATTTAAAATGCAAAATGCAAAATGGTTTTTAGAAAAGCATTTAAAATGCAAAATGCAAAACACCCATTTTGCATTTTGCATTTCCATTTGAAATGGATTTATTTGAAATAAAGCACATCTCTGTAAGTAACGAAGTAATAAAGAAACTATGTCATAAAGATCAAAATACAAAGCAGAAAACGGAGATCTTCCATTTCAGTGAAACTATGTCGCCATCCGGTTGGGCAGCGTTGTAAGGCGGGTTAAGGTGGGGGCCGTAGAAATGGATTTATTAATGCGGGTCTTGAAGATTCCCGGATAAAGAGGGAACACAGATTCCGATAACTTGTTTCACATACTAGCACACTCATTCAAAAAAACGAATCGAAGAAATGACCCGTTCTTTTAAAGCCAGCATCTACTGTGAAAGGGTGTTCCGTGTATATCGAGTTTCACGCACATGGATCCGGGATCAATGCTGCTAGCTCTTTAGAGCAGACTTCAATAAAATATCTGTAGAACTCAGCAGGCCCACATTGCATTAGAAATGTTAATCGGTCTGTTCAACGGATTGTCAATCAGACCGACCGCCTTCCTTTGCACAGAACCAAGCAGGTTTATCAAGTATTGTTGGGCTTCACCCAGAGGTGGTTCCCAAAATCAATAGTTGAGCGTACTTGAAATGTGTACAGGGTTAGCAGTTGTTCACTATTGAAGGATTTGCTAGGACTACACAAGACGCCCAGTGTTATAACTGTCACGTATCACCAGATTTATAACTTACACTATAATGCAGCATATTGGGCACGGCCACAATTGCATGCAGCACAAAAGGTAGCGGGGCAAGAAGAAGCTGAAAAAAGTTAATTATTTGTCAACATTTCTCGCAAGTTAATTTAACCATTACATAAATATCAGAAAATAAAAATGAAATTTTAACTTACGATAATGTTAAATTTATTATTTGTTAGCTCCAATGTTTCAATAAGTTTATCATACATTATCTCTATTGTTACTATATCCAGTTCAGCAAATAGATGCTCCTTTAGTGGGTTAAGTGCGGTGTATTGAATTACTTTGGTTTTTAAGAAAAACATTACTGGATCATTTTGTTTTTTATAATATTCAGGCTTTTTAAATTTCTTACAAAGAGCTATTTTCATGATATTAGCGTATGAACTCAACATATTCACAATATTACAAATCTGATACATAATTAGATCATTTGTTAAAGAAAAAACGAATCGCCAAATGCTTGGATATAATATCAAAGTTGACAAGTTTTTCGTTTTAAACAAAAGAACAGCGCTGTATACAATAAATGCAAAAGTCAGAAAATGAATTAATAAATATATATGACTCTTCCCGTGAACAAATCCATTCAGTTTTGGTACGAAACTCTCTAAAATGTCAAGGTTTTTCAAAATCTTTAAAACTGCTTTAGTATTGACATTTGTTAGCCACATCAACGATAAGTTTACTGACCCGGTACCGTATAGGATGACAGTTGCAGAGAAAAACAGAAGAGAAGTTTGAGTATAAATAAAGTAAGGCGGAATGTACGCGACAGAAACGTACAAAAATATTGCACAAACTACGATGATGTATACTTTGGCTGTCCAGTGTAAATTTGTTAAAATATTGCCTTTTATGACTCGCCAACTTCTTAAGCCAAAAGCCAGGTGAAGTATTGGGAATGGCTCCATTTTGTTTGTAAATGCCACGATATTATTTACTTTGTGAATTATTTGATGGTTTGGTTGGTCTCTTGATCTAAACATTATGGGATCGATTGATTGTGGACTGTCTTTTTGAAATTTAATGGTGTGACACTACCGGGTTTCTAAGGCGCACATCATATATAAACATGTAATAGAAACCTTTTGATTAAGTGTAATGAAAAACCTTTTAATTATAATAATTATTTATTTGATTAAATGGATGAGCATTGGGTATTTTATTAATATTTCATGTGAAAATACATTTTTAACGGAATCGAATAACTTTTTCGTTCAAAAAAATATTTGTTATAAGCAGGATTTTCTGCTTTTTACAGATGCACCAACCGTTATGGTTTATTTTATCATATTATAATGTTACCTTATACCGCAATGTAAACTATGATTCTCCACCTCATGACATGTTAACACCATCAACAAGTTTAATGTTATTTATTTATTTGGTACCGGATTCAGTATAGGCGCAATTGGTTTATATGGTGCGTCTTCCTGTGATGGAGCTAATGAAAAATACACAGTAAAATATAATTTAAACACATGATAAAATATAACGAGTAGACTGAATGTTGTAGAAATGAGATCCCTGATGCGTATGTGTGGTAAAACCATGTATGATCGTGTGAGAAATGTTAAGATCTGCAAAGAGTTCAAGGCTGATGTGAGTGTAATGAGTAAGATTAAGAAAGTGACGCTTAGATGGTTTGGGTGTGTAGAGCGAATGAGTGAAGAAAGCAGTGTAAGGAGAATATAAAACCA